>NC_068450.1:21216822-21516822 GCF_023373465.1 Oncorhynchus keta | reverse complement strand
ATTTGCATGCCTAGTTTGTTAATTTAGCCTAGCAGATGCTCTTATATCCCCATGCGCTAATCAGTCAACATAAATCTATTTTGTAACAACAATATCATGGAATAAATTAGAATCAATTCGAAAATGGATGTTTCCCAAATGAAATAAAGTTACAAGTGCATATAGGCCTACCCGATGATATGCAACTGCTGTGTTAAAATATGAATGGATTTTTCTCGAATTCATTCATGATCAGATACTTCAATTGTAACTGGTTCTGTTGCGCTCCATTTTTCCAGTTGATAGACAACTTTAGCACCATTCCAAACTTAGACTATCCTCTTTTTCAACAATTGCCTGTATAGAAATCAAAACCTCTCTGGTGCTGCAGCATGCGCTCATTAGTTGTCATGCATGCTCTGTTGTGGTATTAAAATATTCTACTTGTCTCCAGTGATGTAAAAGGATGTAGAATTGGATGAAATGCATTTATAAAAGGCTTATTTCTTGGGGATCGCAAGTAAGATGATGGATTCATACAGTGCTTTTATTATAATGGAGATCCTTTCACCCCTACCCTTGTCTGCAGTGGAATGTGAATCCACAATCTCATGGCTACTTGCCATGTAATGCTTACAAAACGAGGAACATTTTCTAAAAGTGCATATCTAAAGGCTCTGGTCTGTCCTTAGGGTAAAGTGTAGGCATGTTCTCTCCTATCCACTTTGTTTTAATTATTAATTTGGGTATATGGAAGGGTCACTTGTTTTTTTTTTCAAGCATTCATGGAGGGTAGGGTAAAAATATATTGTACTGAACTGGAGGGCCATCCCATTTTCATTTCAGAAAGGTCAAATTTCTCCAAGTATTCCTCACTATAAATAACTTACAGTCCCGGGTGCTGAAAAATATATATTTTTGCCCTCACTACAGATGCTATATCGGTCCGCTAATAGAGCACTATTAAATGACTAGTGCACTACTTTTGCCCCCAATAAGTATTTGTAAGAATATGAGTTATTTAAACAGCATACATGTACAAATGGACAACCTGGTTTCTGCATCTTAGAAAATGTCAGTACTCTTAGATAGATGGATATGTTTTGCCAATACTGTTTTGTCATTACGTAGGCCTATAATAGCTGCAAAGACACTTTATTTTCAGGTGTGAATGGGTCTTTAGTATTTGATACCACTTACTTTAAGCTTTTCAAATAAGGTTCCAAATTTATTGCAACTGGTACATAAATGCTTGCTATGGCTGGTTACGTCTCGTCTATGACACCAGGCTGTGCTATAATGTATCCTCAAATACATACATTTGTTCCTGTAATCGGAAGAAATTCTACTTTTTGATACATTTAACCATATCAATGCAACTTTGTTGCATTTATTTTGGTTCGGGTACTTGGGGGCGTGTCGTTCCATCGTTTCGGTTTGATTGGTTTAAATAGTATGTCATAACATACCCGCCCCTCTTCCCTAGAACTAGGAGATAGGGAAGTTGTCTGACAATAATTAGCCAGCAGAAATACTTTTTAGGTCACGAGAAAATAGATATGAAGTTCTTAAATAGGTGTGGTGTATAGGTGTAGTATAAGTTACCTTTAAATATCCTACACTTCCCACAGGATATAAAAAAACTCGAAGTCGCCTTCTAAGCTTGGTGAGTGTCAAAAAATTCTAGCGTGCTAACGTTAGCTTGCTTGCTAAACTCGCTAGCTAGCAATTCAGCTGCGAGTTTGCTAATCGCTCGTTCCTTTAATTTGTGTATTAATCTATATTCCACTGACAGCTAGCTGCCTAACGTTAGCTATCCTGACTGTTAGCTTGCAAGAAAGCCAACTAACAGCTAACGTTAGCAACTGTCTGACAATTGTAGAGTAGCTAGCCAAAAGAAGAGTAGCCAGCTATCCAACATCAGCACAAACGAATCCTCAATAAACCAATTGGCACGGTCTATTGAGTGACACACCGGATATTACTTTGGATAAGCATTTATGACCCATATAATAGTTTCCCTGTGGCTATAGTCGGGAACTAGCCCAGTAACGTTACTGCAGACACCTGCATTCTAACTCAATATCTACCTGCATTAGATTTGACCCAGTTGATTGCTAGAATCTGATCTGTTTTCTATTATGTGACCACGAGTTATGTAACTGACAATGTGGCCTACAGGGATGCATAGTGTCATTGGCAGGATAGGAATTGATCTGTTAGTTACAATGGAGTTCAGTTAAGTGTAACAACATCACTTAAAATGTGAATCTTTCAGTGAAGGAAAAGGCCAAGTTGCAGAGCTGTTGCTGTCATGATGATCTGTCAGACCTGTAGTTTCTTAATATCAAAGCAGTGTATTGATGTAATAGCTCATCATTTATCAATTTTATCCAAAGGGAAAGCAGTGCCTTCTACGCTACAACCAGACTCATCTCCTTGTCACTATGCCGTTTCCCTTTGGGAAGTCTCAGAAGAACCCTGCGGAGATTGTGAAGAGTCTGAAGGAGAACGTAGCTTACTTGGAAAAGCTGGATGCGGCAGAAAGCAAAAAATGTGAAAAGGTCAGGCGATACACGTGGACTGCTGTTTTGAGAGCACAGTAGGAATTGTCTTTGGGCATTTGTTGGTTAAAGTTGGTATTTCACATATGAGCATCCAGACTGCAACTTCATATAGCAATGTTGTGAGTCATTGGATGTGTCCGAAAAGGCCCTACATAATGTGCTACTTTTGACCAGAGACTCGTATGGGTTCTGGTTAAAAGTAATTCACTATATTATACTATATTATAGGGCATAGAGTGCCCTTTCTGGCTTAATTAACTAAGTGCTGTTCCCTCATATTTTCTTGTCTCCAGGTTGCAGAGGAGGTGTCTAAGAACCTATCATCTCTGAAAGAGGTGCTGTGTGGTTCAGGGGACAAGGAGCCCCAAACGGAGGCTGTGGCCCAACTTGCCCAGGAGCTGTACAACACCAACCTCCTCATTGCTCTCATTGCAAACCTGCAGAGGATTGATTTTGAGGTAGGGAAATGTTCTAGCCATTTGTTTTATACTGGGGGTGAAATTGATTGTTCATGCTAGAGTAGTAGATAGTTAAAATCAATACAGAAGAGGGAGGAGCATAAAGACAATGCGATCACACACACACACACCACTGTTTGATTGTAGCGTTTGAGAGGTCCACTCACAGAATATTTCTGCTCCACAGTGCTTTAGTCCTACACCCAAATGCAGAGGGACTTGGGGAGCCACAAGATTCTGTGTGTGGACCTCATACCTTTATCAGCTTTTTTTGGGGGGGATGTGCATATCACCCTCCTTCATTGATTGTAATGTTTCTCATGTAATGTTTCTCATGTAATGTTTCTCATGGTTGTCCTCCAGGGAAAGAAGGATGTGGTGCATCTGTTCAGTAACATTGTGCGGCGCCAGATTGGCACCCGTACGCCCACGGTTGAGTATATCTCCTCACACCCACAGATCCTCTTCATGCTGCTGAAAGGGTGAGTCTCAAAGCTGCCCATCTGCCATCTGTTAGATCAGCTAGATGAGCAAGAAGCATGGATTTATATATTTTTTGTTAAAACGAGTCTCATTAAGTGACATTGTAGGCTCTTAACACACTTGTTTGTTCATTTACAGACCCCCATGCATACAGCCTCAACATATACTATATGAATCATTCTTAATCCCCAACAAAACACACCCGCACAGTAGTGTTGAATTGTGGCATGAATCCCAACTTTGCAGGTACGAGAGTGCAGAGGTGGCTCTGAACTGTGGGGTGATGTTAAGGGAGAGCCTGCGTCATGAGCCCCTGGCCCGCACAATTCTCTTCTCGGAGGACTTCTACTGCTTCTTCCGCTATGTAGAGTTCTCCACCTTCGACATCGCCTCAGACGCTTTCGCTTCGTTCAAGGTAAATTGCTGCTGTTCTCATGGCTTTATGTCCTGTGTGTTTAGCGCTTAATATAAAGCGAGCCTTGTCTGAGCCAGAATGGCCCATAGGGCAGGAACGTATCTCCTGTTTCTGTAGTGTGAAGCAGCTTGATGTACTTTGTACATCCCCTGTGCTTAGTATGTTATGTAATATCCTGTTCTTTTCTCTCAAATGTGTTGCTAGGATCTTCTCACGAGACACAAGATTATGTGTGCAGATTTTCTGGAGACCAATTATGACCGGGTGTTTACAGAATATGAGAAGCTACTGCATTCCGAGAATTATGTCACCAAACGGCAGTCCCTAAAGGTACTTTCTGTTATCATTGTCACCAAACCCAACATTTTAAGTTAGTTTTGACCTCACGTGATTCATTGATGAATTTCTTCTGTAACAGAAATACAGTGCATTTGAAAGTATTCAGACCTCTTCACTTTTTTCATGTTACAGCCTTATTCTAAAATGGATGAAATAGTTTTCCCCCTCATCAATCTACACACAATACACCATAAAGACAAAAAAAGTATGTTTGCAAGTGGAAAAAAAAGGCAATATTTAATTTACGTAAGTATTCAGACCTTTACTCAGTACTTTGTTGAAGCACCATTGGCAGCGATTACATAGTCGATTCTCCTTATGTATTACGCTACAAGCTTGGCACACCTGTATTTGGAGAGTTTCTCCCATTCTATGCAGATCCTCTCACGCTCTGTTAGATTGCATGGCGAGTGTCGCTGCACATCTATTTTCAGGTCTCTCCAGAGATGTTCGATCAGGTTTAAGTCCGGGCTCTGGCTGGGCCACTCAAGGACATTCAGAGACTTTTCCAGAAGCCACTCCTGCATTGTGTTGGCTGTGTGCTTAGGGTCATTGTCCTGTTGGAAGGTGAACCTTCGCCCCAGTCTGAGGTCCTGAGTACTCTGGAGCAAGTTTTCATCAAGGATCTCCCTGTACTTTGCTCTGTTCATCTTTCCCTCGATCTTGATTAGTCTCCCAGTCTCTGCTGCTGACAAACATCTCCACAGCATGATGCTGCCACCACCATGCTTCACTGTAGCGATGGTGCCTGGTTTCCTCCAGACGTGACACTTGGCATTCAGGCCAAAGGGTTCAATCTTGGTTTAATCAGACCAGAGAATTTGTTTTTTCAAGATCTGAGAGTCCTTTAGATGCCTTTTGGCAAACTCCAAGCAGGTTGTCATGTGCATTTTACTGAGGAGTGGCTTCCATCTGCCCCCTCTACCATAAAGGCATGATTGGTTAGTGCTGCAGAGATGGCTGTCCTTCTGGAAGGTTCTCCAATCTCCACAGAGGAACTCTGGAGCTCTAGCAGAGTGAACATCAGGTTATTGGTCATCTCCCTGACCAAGGCCCTTCTCCGATTGCTCAGTTTGCCGGGCGGCCAGCTCTAGGAAGAGTCTTGGTGGTTTCCGAACTTCTTCCATTTAAGAATGATGGAGGCCGCTATGTTCTTGGTGATCTTGAATGCTGCAGAAATGTTTTGGTACCCTTCCCCATATCTGTGCCTCGACACAATCCTGTCTCTCAGCTCTACGGACAATTCCTTCAACCTCATGGCTTGGTTTTTGCTCTGATATTCACTGTCAACTGTGGGGCTTTTATATAGACCGGTGTGTGCCTTTCCAAGTCCTGTCCAATCAAATTTAGAAACATCTCAAGGATGATCAATGGAAACAGGATGCACCGTAGATAAATTTAGCGTCTCATTGTTTTGAATAATTACAAGGTGTTTAATTAATAAGGTCTCATAGGTTTGAATAATAAATAAGGTGTTTCTGTTTAAATTTTTTTTTAATACATTTGCAAGAATTCTAAAAACCTGTTCACTTTTATGTGGTGGGGAAAAAAATTGAATACATTTTAGAATACGGCTGTAACAAAATGTGGAAAAAGTGAAGGTCTGAATACTTTTAGAATGCACTGCATCTTCCTAACTTATCCTAAAAACAATTATGACCCTTTTCCTATTACTAAACAAAGTGTTTTGCAGCTCCTGGGAGAGCTTCTTCTGGACAGACACAACTTCACTGTGATGACCAAGTACATCAGCCGGGCTGAGAACTTGAAGCTGATGATGAACATGCTGAGAGACAACAGCCGCAACATCCAGTTTGAGGCCTTCCATGTCTTCAAGGTGTGTAGACATGTTGTGTTCATGGAGGGTGCAGGCTTAGGGTGCAGATTCTGTCCTCATTCTCGGCCTGTCCTATTTTCTACCGTTTTGGGTTACTTCATCTAAAATACATGTTATTAACATTTACATCCCCTAATCTACAATTCTGTCTTTATAGAGGATGCATAAATATTCATGCCTTTAAATACTTAATTATAACTTAATACGGTTGTAGTATTGTATTTTGTTAAGAAATTAGCATATACGGAGTGTAGAAAATATTAACACCTTCCTTGAGTTGCACCCCACATTTGCCCTCAGAAAAGCCTCAATTTGTCAGGGCATGGACTCTACAAGGTGTTGAAACTGTTCCAAAGGGATGCTGGACCATGTTGACTTCAATGCAGTTGTCAAGTTGGCTGGATGTCCTTTGGGTGGTGGACCATTCTTGATACACACAGGAAACTGTTGAGCGTAGAAAAACCCAGCAGTGTTTTTTCTTGACACAAACCAGTGCACCTGGCACCTACTACCATACCCCGTTCAAAGGCACTTAAATATTTTGTCTTGCCCATTCACCCTCTGAATGGCACACATACAAAATCCATGTCTTAATTGTCTAAAAATCCTTCTTTGGGGGGGGGATCACGTGACCTTTGAACGAGATGGCCGCGTGAACTAAGAGCTTCGCACAAGTAGTTTCCAATTCCTAATCTTACCTCCACTTCAAGTTTAAACTCCTTTAGCTATAGTAAAAAAGTCATGGTGGCTACAAAAGGCGACACTACAGGTGACATTTTTACCGGGACTTGAGCATTAGCGACGGAAAAAGCCTCCAAGACGAAGCTTCAGAAAAAGCTAGCGCCATTAGCCAGGAGCAAGAGGACCCGTTCCCCCCCCGAGGCCCAACGATTGCCAACCTCGCATTCTGTCGAAGACATCATTTCTGAATTGAGATCCCAACGTACAGAACTCAACATTAAATTTGATGCCATTAACTCTCAGCTCAGTGCGATAGGGGGCAAGGTGACAATCCTGGAAAACGCTTTGCCTGACATCAACAACAAGATAACCATAAACGCGGTGCTGGAGGAGGCAGAGGGGCGAATCCTATCCATGGAAAACTTATTGACAGATGCCATGGAAACAATAGCATGTGCTAAAAAGAAAATAGAGCATCTGGAAGAGAAAACAGAGGACCTGGAAAACAGGGGGCGAAGGAATAAGGGAAACATGCCACTGATCCGCTACCTGCAAGACAAACTTCCCGAGTGACTCCATCTGTCCACCGACAGGCCCATAGAACTCGAGAGCTCACTGAGCACTGAGGTCCCCACCAGCCAGACAACCTCCGCGCCGAATCACTATACGTTCCTTGTCGGTGAATCTCAGGAAACGAGTCCTACAGGCAGCGAAAATCAACACCATCACAGTGGGAAACGTCAAACTCACTTTACACCAGGACCTGTCAGCTGGAATATGCCGACAGCGCCGTGAGTTTGACGAGGTGAAGAAATACTCCATTGACCGAGGCATCTTCAGGGGATTCAAATACCCAAACGAGCTCAGGATTCTTCACCAAGAAGCCCTGCGACACTTCAAAACTCCTGAAGAGGCAAAATGTTTTTTGAAAGACAATCCTGGTCAATGAGAAACAGACCAATGACTAAATGTGATTAATGCTATTACTAAAGGAGGTAAGACAACATATAGCCGATATCCAAAGATCCACCCGCCCCGCTAAATGTCATTATAGCCGTCCAATCTATATTTATTTTCCTTTAGCTGAGAGGGATATGCTCTATAGCCTAACCTAGGCCTACTAACGTTTCAGCCTACTTTTATTTCCCCCTTTCTTTTGTCGCTGTTATTATGTCCCTTGGGGAGGTATATGTAGGCTGGGCTATTGATTTTATTTTCTCCCTCATTTAATGTGGTCTGGACGGGGGGGGGGCTGCGTTGTCATTTACTCAATGCGGGGCGGAGAGGGTGAAGCATTTCTTTGGTAGGGAGACGCTGTGCGTTACTAACTGTTCCCGTTTTTTCGGAACAGAATTGAGACTGAGTGGGGGGGAAATAGATCCAACGGGGATGTGCTGAGTTGTTTGGGAACTCGGCTGGGGTGTTCAGAGATTGTTATTTTATGTACACCATTTATTTTCCTTTTATGTGAACGCAGCTGTAACTATTATCCACTTTTACTAAAGTTTTATGACTAGTACCTTAAATCTATTGACATGGAACTGCCATCCATGGTCTAGGTCATGCAATAAAACGGAGAAAGATACTATGTGCTCTAAAAAACACCTCTGTGATGCCGAACATGCCAAACACCACAGAGCTTGGGTGGGACAGCTATTTCTCATCTTTCAAATCAAACAGTAGAGGTACAGCCATAATTATCCATAAGAATGTTCCATTCGTAATTGACAAAAACATATCTGATCCGGAGGGGAGATTTATTTTCATAACTGGGTCACTGTATGGTCAACCATTTACTATCTTAAATATATATGCCCCTAACACAGATACTCCTGCTTTCATGTCAAAAATGATAACCCTGTTCAATGAGCATTGTCTCCTTTGGCCCTGGTGGCCGGAGATTTTAATTGTACCCTTAACCCAACCCTAGACAAATCATCTCAAGTCCCCACCACAAATCCTAGATCTGCAAAGATGTTGAACTATCTTACTAAAGAAATGGGACTGATAGATATCTGGAGAGAGACTAATAGCTCATCTATGGACTATACATACTACTCTAATGTCCATAACACCTACTCCCGTATAAATGACATTTTTATCCCAAAGAGTTGAATAAATTTATCCACGTGTACAATCGGACCCATAGCACTTTCAGATCATGCCTTTGTCCACCTCCGCTTTGACCTCTGCAAAAACAGCCCGAGGTCAAAGAGCTGGAAATTCAACACCACCTTGTTATCAAATGAAGCGTTCCATACATTGGGAACTACATGGATAGACCACTACACACAAGACAACAAAGATTCTCCTGTTTCTCCAGCCACAATGTGGGACGCTGCTAAAGCCACACTAAGAGGTTATCTAATTGCATATGCTTCCTTTAAGAAAAGGAAGCACACAGGCTAGATCTCGAGAGGGAGCTGGAATGCTGTGAAAAAGTACATAAACAATCCCCAGACAGCACCTCCTGGAGTCAACTTAAAGCAGCCAAAGCCAAACTAAATTTGGACTACACTCGGGATAATTTGTTTTGTCTTCTTTACTAAACAGAAATACCATGAGTATAGCAATAGGCCTAGTAGATTGCTGGCTTACCAATTTAAAAAAAGAGCAGTCTGAGAGCGTACAATCATGGCTATCCGAACAGCAGAGGACGAGGTCATATATGACCCAAAAAATATCAATTTAACTTTTCATGATTTTTACTGCAAACTATATACCTCTGAGAGAAAACACATGGAGGCAGAACTCCACACTTTCCTAGAGGGAATCTCGCTACCTAAACTATCAGAGACAGACCAAGAAGATCTCAACTCTCCCTTCACTCCTGAGGATATCCTGGAGGCAATTACCTCCATGCCACCTAATAAGTCCCCAGGCCCAGATGGATTCCACAGAGAGTTCTACAAAGCTTTTTGGCCCCAGCTCAGCCCTATCTTTATGCCAATGCTGGAGGATTTTTGCAAAACGGCGTTCTCCCAGACTCAATGCACACAGCTCGCATTAGTGTTGCTCAAAAAAGACAAGGACCCTCTATCCTGCTCGTCCTTCAGGCCCATAAGCTTGTTGGAGTTAGAATACAAAATAATTACCAAATTACTCGCCAAAAGACTAAACTCTTCTTCCCAAAATAATACAAGCGGACCAAACTATTAGTGAGCGATACTCTTCTGATAACATTCACCGTCTTTTTGATATTATTGATCAAGTAAACGCACAGAAGACCCCTGTCCTGCTGGCTTCACTGTAGAAGGCGTTTGACCGGAGCTCTATGAAGACACTGTGTCCTTTCCAATGGAAGACACAGGGGTTTCAATACCTTGGGGTCTTCATAACACCAGATCTAAATAGCCTTTTTCAAGGAAAATTATTTGCATTTACATTTACATTTAAGTAATTTAGCAGACGCTCTTATCCAGAGCGACTTACACTCCCACTCCTGGATTGAATCAAAAACGATCTCCAAACCTGGATCTCCCACCCAATTAGCTTAGTAGAAAGAATTAATGTCATCCGTATGAACGTCCTCCCTAGACTGAACTACTTAATTCAGATGCGCCCATGCTATCTCCCAGTTTCCTTCTTCAAAACAACTAACCAAAGCATCATCAAATGTATATGGGGCAAAAAAAAACCTAGGATCAAGTTTTCCACTCTATCGAAACCAGAATCTAAGGGTGGTCTTGCCCTTCCCTCCCTTCAATTGTACTACTGGTCTGCCCAAATCCGCAACATGCTAACATGGATCACAAACAGACAAGTCAACGGGGATTCAGATAGAAGCCCAATCCTGTGGTTCATTGCCCCTAAGCTCAATTATATAAATTAATAACTTTAGTGAAGTGGGCAACATAGCCAAAACCTTTGTGATTTACAGCACCCTACTAGCGTGGAGGGACTGTAAGAAATACCTGGGAATTTCCTCCCAAATATGTTCTCACTCGCCTATGGTAGGCAACCCAGACTTGCCAAAAGCCCTGAGGGATGCCAACTTTAATCTTTGGCATTTATATTAGACATGTAATTTCCTCATTTACTTCCAAGAGGAGGTTTAGAACTCAGTTGAACGAAGTTGAAACCCTTCTTGTCACAGCACAATCCATTAAAGGCAAAATGTCATATCTATAGACTCCTTTCTGAGAAAGGAGGCTCCTCCTTTACTCATTTGAAAATAATTTGGGGAAAGGACCTTGGTCTGACTATCAGTGATGAGTTATGGGCGGAGGTTTGTGACGGGGTATACTGCTCCTCTACTAATATAAAAATGAAAGAATCTATTTACACTTTTGTACAAATTTTATTACACTCCTTTGAGACTCCATAGAATGAAAACGGACATGTCTCCTAACTGTAAAAGATGTACCTCTGAAAGTGGAACCTATATGCATGTATTTTGGAACTGTAGAGAGATTGCCAGAACCTGGCAATCTATACATACTGCTGCACAGAAAATACTAGATGTACAGTTTGATATGACCCCATGTATCTATCTTCTTAATGCCGGGCAGAAAATTTGCTTATGACTATTACATACTTTGCTAAGAAATGTAGACTTATATTGTGGGCCTCTAATACCTCTCCTAAATTTAACATGTGGATTGACCAGATTGTTGACTTTCTCACTCTTGAAATGCTCACTTATGACCTCTACAAGAGACAGCCCAAGTTTGATAGACACTGGTCTCCACTACTCAACTATATTTCAAATTGGACAGAGTGAATGGGCAGATTAGGGAAAAGAGCAGATACATTGTGTAAGGTGCTGTAAAATCTAAAAACAAATTATTTGCTTGTCGTCTCAGTGAAGGCTAGAAATAGCTAATAAGAACCTTGATAGTGCTGCTGCAAGTTTTATGTATGTATGTATGTATGTATGTATGTATGTATGTATGTATGTATGTATGTATGTATGTATGTATGTATGTATGTATGTATGTATGTATGTATGTATGTATGTATGTATGTATGTATGTATGTATGTATGTATGTATGTATGTTATCAGCTGATGTACAAAGGGCTATATAAATAAATTTGATATATCTATCAAATTTATTTATATAGCCCTTTGTACATCAGCTGATATCTCAAAGTGCTGTACAGAAACCCAGCCTAAAACCCCAAACAGCAAGCAATGCAAGTGTAGAAGCACAGTGGCTAGGAAAAACTCCCTAGAAAGGCCAAAACCTAGGAAGAAACCTAGAGGGGAACCAGGCTATGTCGGGTGGCCAGTCCTCTTCTGGCTGTGCCGGGTGGAGATTATAACAGAACATGGCCAAGATGTTCAAATGTTCATAAATGACCAGCATGGTCAAATAATAATAATCACAGGCAGAACAGTTGAAACTGGAGCAGCAGCACAGCCAGGTGGACTGGGGACAGCAAGGAGTCATCATGTCAGGTAGTCCTGAGGCATGGTCCTAGGGCTCAGGTCCTCTGAGAAAGAAAGAGAGAATTAGAGAGAGCATACTTAAATTCACACAGGACACCGGATAGGACAGGAGAAGTACTCCAGATACAACAAACTGACCCTAGCCCCCCGACACACAAACTACTGCAGCATAAATACTGGAGGCTGAGATAGGAGGGGTCAGGAGACACTGTGGCCCCATCCGATGACACCCCCGGACAGGGCCAAACAGGAAGGATATAACCCCAACCCACTTTGCCAAAGCACAGCCCCCACACCACTAGAGGGATATCTTCAACCACCAACTTACCATCTTGAGACGAGGCCGAGTATAGCCCACAAAGATCTCCGCCACGGCACAACCCAAGGGGGGGCGCCAACCCAGACAGGAAGATCACATCAGTGACTCAACCCACTCAAGTGACGCACCCCTCCTAGGGACGGTATGAAAGAGCCCTAGTAAGCCAGTGACTCAGCCCCTGTAATAGGGTTAGAGGCAGAGAATCCCAGTGGAAAGAGGGGAACCGACCAGGCAGAGACGGCAAGGGCGGTTCGTTGCTCCAGAGCCTTTCCGTTCACCTTCACACTCCTGGGCCAGACTACACTAAATCATATGACCCACTGAAGAGATGAGTCTTCAGTAAAGACTTAAAGGTTGAGACCGAGTTTGTGACTCTCACATGGGTAGGCAGACCATTCCATATATATGGAGCTCTATAGGAGAAAGCCCTGCCTCCAGCTGTTTGCTTAGAAATTCTAGGGACAATTAGGAGGCCTGCATCTTGTGACCGTAGCGTACGTGTAGGTATGTACGGCAGGACCAAATCAGAGAGATAGGTAGTAGCAAGCCCATGTAATGCTTTGTAGGTTAGCAGTAAAACCTTGAAATCGGCCCTTGCCTTGACAGGAAGCCAGTGTAGGGAGGCTAGCACTGGAGTAATATGATCAATTTATATATATATATACACACACACACACACACACACACACACACACACACACACACACACAGTGGGGCAAAAAAGTATTTGGTCAGCCACCAATTGTGCACTGATAATCTCCCTCCATCTGTGGCTCCACGCAAGATCTCACCCCGTGGGGTCAAAATGGTCACAAGAACGGTGAGCAAAACTCCCAGAACCACACGGGGGGACCTAGTGAATGACCTGCAGAGAGCTGGGACCAAAGTAACAAAGCCTACCATCAGTAACACACTACGCTTTCAGGGTCTCAAATCCTGCAGTGCCAGACGTGTCCCCCTGCTTAAGCCAGTACATGTCCAGGCCCGTCTGAAGTTTGCTAGAGAGCATTTGGATGATCCAGAAGAAGATTGGGAGAATGTCATATGGTCATATGAAACCAAAATATAACTTTTTGGTAAAAACTCAACTCGTCGTGCTTGGAGGACAAAGAATGCTGCGTTGCATCCAAAGAACACCACACCTACTGTGAAGCATGGGGATGGAAACATCATGCTTTGGGGCTGTTTTTCTGCAAAGGGACCAGGACGACTGATCCCTGTAAAGGAAAGAATGAATGGGGCCATGTATTGTAAGATTTTGAGTGAAAACCTCCTTCCATCAGCAAGGGCATTGAAGATGAAACGTGGCTGGGTCTTTCAGCATGACAATGATCCCAAACACACCGCCCGGGCAATGGAGTGGCTTCATAAGAAGCATTTCAAGGTCCTGGAGTGGCCTAGACAGTCTCCAGATCTCATACATCTTTGGAGGGAGTTGAAAGTCCCAAAACATCACTACTCTAGAGGAGATCTGCATGGAGGAATGGGCCAAAATACCAGCAACAGTGTGTGAGAACCTTGTGAAGACTTACAGAAAATGTTTGACCTCTGTCATTGCCAACAAAGGAGGAGTATTGAGAAACTTTTGTTATTGACCAAATACGTATTTTCCACCATCATTTGCAAATAAATTCATTAAAAGTCCTACAATGTGATTTTCTGGATTTTTGTTTTCTAATTTTGTCTGTCATAGTTGAAGTGTATCCATGATGAAAATTACAGTCCTCATCTTTTTAAGTGGGAGAACTTACACAATTGGTGGCTGACTAAATACTTTTTTGTCCCACTGTGTGTGTGTGTATAATATATATATATAACTTATTTTTTAAGCCTGTCACATCTGTGATTGTGAAATGTGTTGTGTTGGCTGATTTGAAAAACAAGAGAACTTAATAAAACTTTAAATTGAAAGAAAAAAAAAAAATCCTCCTTTAACCAGCCTCTACTTCATTTACACTGATTTGGAGTGGATTTATTAAGTGACATCAGTAAGGGATCATAGCTTTCACCTGGATTCACCTGGTCAATCTATGTTATGGAAAGAGCATGTGTTCCTAATGTTTTGTACACTCAGTGTATACTAACGTACATTAACCAGGTGACCAACTACAATAGATTGTCATGCTGTAGCACCATTCAATTCAATAGATCTTTATAGTCCCTGAAGGGCAATTCTTGTGCAGCATAAAAAACATTTATAGGTACCCCATTAACCCTGTTCTGTCTGGTCTTAGGTGTTTGTGGCCAACCCCAACAAGACCCAGCCGGTGCTGGACATCCTGCTGAAGAATCAGGCCAAGCTGGTGGACTTCCTGAGCCGTTTCCAGAGAGACCGCTCCGAGGATGAGCAGTTCTGTGACGAGAAGATTTACCTGATCAAGCAGATCCGTGACCTGAAGAGGCCCACAGCACCAGAGGAGGCATGAGGGGACAGCATCAGAGGAAGCATGAGGGAGACAGTCAGGGGGACAGCACCAGAGGGGGCATGAGGGGACAGGCAGGGGGACAGCGCCAAAGCACAGGTAGTGGTGATGCTAGTGATTTTGGTTGGGGCCTTGGAGTATTCAGAGAGAGAATGATAGTGAGAGAAGCATACTTAACTAGATTCCATTACTCTGCCCTTCTCTTAACTTCAAACATAGGAACAATATACTGTACAAAGTCTCCCCCACATGCAACAGGAGTGACCCGAGAACTGTTAGTTAAACCATAGATCTATTTCAGCCAGCAGGTATGATATCAATGTACTTAGTCAGATGATGGTATATTGAACCTTAAACACACCATTAGCCTCTTTTAATAAGCACAGTAGCACACCTGAGCAATTTCCTGGGAAATCAGGATAAGTGGTCCACAAAACAGAATACACTCTCCCCGACAGACTCCCCAAACCTTACAGGAACTTTGAAATGGATTTGTAAGCTTTTAAAGACAGATGTCCTATATGATATTTTAGGGATTAGAATATAAAAATAAAGATTATTTTGCTGGGGTTATTCAGTTAACATTTATTTTTGTAGTGGTCTTGTTTCTGACACCATACTTAACTAATTCCATAATATGTTGGTTTATTGCTTAGCTTTGGATAGACTCTTGGGTCAGAGTAGGTCATTGTAATTATTATCTGAATTATCTTCAGTCCATCTCCTAATGACAAACCCTGACAATGGAAGGCTCAAAGACGTGAGTCTGCAGCAACTGTTGTCCTAATAGGAGCCATCCATCAGAGATGACAGTAAAACAAAAACTATATGAAAACATGAATCAATGATCTGATAGTAGGGCCCAGGCTAGTGGACTATAATAGAACCTAAAGATGGTTTTAGTAGGGCCCAGGCTAGTGGACTATAATAGAACCTAAACATGGTTTTATTAGGGCCCAGGCTAGTGGACTATAATGAACCTACAGATGGTTTTAGTAGGGCCCAGGCTAGTGGACTATAATAGAACCTAAAGATGGTTTTAGTAGGGCCCAGGCTAGTGGACTATAATAGAACCTAAAGATGGTTTTAGTAGGGCCCAGGCTAGTGGACTATAATAGAACCTAAAGATGGTTTTAGTAGGGCCCAGGCTAGTGGACTATAATAGAACCTAAAGATGGTTTTAGTAGGGCCCAGGCTAGTGGACTATAATAGAACCTAAAGATGGTTTTAGTAGGGCCCAGGCTAGTGGACTATAATAGAACCTAAAGATGGTTTTAGTAGGGCCCAGGGTAGTGGACCATAATAGAACCTACAGATGGTTTTAGTAGGGCCCAGGCTAGTAGACTATAATGAACCTACAGATGGTTTTAGTAGGGCCCAGGCTAGTGGACTATAATGAACCTACAGATGGTTTTAGTAGGGCCCAGGCTAGTGGACTATAATAGAACCTACAGATGGTTTTAGTAGGGCCCAGGCTAGTGGACTATAATGAACCTACAGATGGTTTTAGTAGGGCCCAGGCTAGTAGACTATAATGAACCTACAGATGGTTTTAGTAGGGCCCAGGCTAGTGGACTATAATATAACCTACAGATGGTTTTAGTAGGGCCCAGGCTAGTAGACTATAATGAACCTACAGATGGTTTTAGTAGGGCCCAGGCTAGTGGACTATAATGAACCTACAGATGGTTTTAGTAGGGCCCAGGCTAGTGGACTATAATGAACCTACAGATGGTTTTAGTAGGGCCCAGGCTAGTGGACTATAATGAACCTACAGATGGTTTTAGTAGGGCCCAGGCTAGTAGACTATAATGAACCTACAGATGGTTTTAGTAGGGCCCAGGCTAGTGGACTATAATGAACCTACAGATGGTTTTAGTAGGGCCCAGGCTAGTGGACTATAATGAACCTACAGATGGTTTTAGTAGGGCCCAGGCTAGTGGACTATAATAGAACCTACAGATGGTTTTAGTAGGGCCCAGGCTAGGCTGCAGGGTGATCTTAGGCAGCCATCCATTCTTTAGTCTGATTGATCCCAATGATTGCACTATTTTCTCCTGGCATGGACGCTTGCTAGTTTTCATGTGCAGTTAGGAACTGGTGTAGTTTAGGAAGGTGATTTATTTTATTTTAGAATTGATCAATAAATAATATAAAGATGAGATGTACCCCCCCAACAATATTACTAACACATAGTATCTATGGGACGAGTAATACAATACGAAAGTAACACTGTACTGTTTAAGAGGAGCCGAATCTGCCCAGTCCTGATACTCTAGTAAACATGGGCTTACTGTGAGCTGCATGCTGCTTCTCTCAGGCAGCCAGACGCACTGGTCAAGAATCCACAGAATGCACATAATGATCGACACCGTCAAACTTAAATGAGCCAATTCGGATGAAGTATGTTCTGTCAATTGCACCTAATTGGCCACTCCTCAATTCTCTACTGAAGTTTAGGACCTATCAATACCTCAATCAATAATTACGTTGTATGTTGTCCAGATGAACTACAAAATGTGATTCTCATGAAATAACAGCATTTTGCCTTACCTAGTGTCACTTAAATTGCATAACAGATTACAAAAAAATATGGTGTCTGCACAATTTTCTAGTTTATACCTCATGGGGTTTTGAGTTCATGAGGGCTGTTTTCTCTACTTTCCTTGACAATATATTTTGGACAAAGAGCAGTGGTTTGTATTATACATGCTAAATATGTCAATGGTTTTGTTTTAACTTCAACAGGGAGTGGGACCTGGTTTTCTTTAAGGGGAAAACCAGAATCTTCCAGTGAAATGTATTAGTTGGGTGCCTCAAATTTCAATTCATATTGAATAAGAGGACACACAAGTATGAATGTTGCCTTACATTCAGAATTGCAATTTGATTGGGAAGACCATGTATGTGGAGGTATAGACCTCTCCAATCTTCTTAATCAAAGGTAGTATAAGGCTCAGTGCTTGACTTGACTGAGATGGATGCCAGTACTCATTTTGGGTGCTGGTTCTGTTTACATTTAGATGCAGGAGCTCCTCAATACTTTTGAGCTAATATTCTGTAAGAGGAACAGGAGCTCAAGCAGTAGAAAACTTGAGGTGCTGGCACTATACTCCGGTTCGCTCCTGCCCACGTCGAGCACTGATGAGGGGGGGAAATAATGTATTTCAAGTCCCAAAAAACGCCAACTTCACAGGCCCAGATTAAATGATTAACTGCAAATGTGATTTATTGAATATAGATAAACCTTGAATGGAATACATATGAACTATTCCAGGACTTTTTACCAAAAGTGCAATTCAGTCCAGTAGTATTGTAGGCTTAATCCCGTTCACTGTAATCAGCCCACAGTCTGTTATTTATAGGAATTCCAGAGCACCTGTTTTGTCGTAGACCAAGCATTAATGTTTGATCAAAACTTTAAACTGAATAATTTATTGGAGGAAATCAAATATAAAGCAAAACATTTCTGATAATTTTCAGACTTGTGGTTATTTGGCTAGTATAATAACTCAATGACAATATACAAAAATGATCAAGATTTGTCAAGGCTAAATTATTTTTGGGTGATTCAGAATTTGAACTGTAAAATGTATGTTTTTCACTGTTGCCTTCCTTTTTCCCCCAATTTTTTATTATTTTCTTTATTTACTGTGGGAGATGTGTACAATGTGTACATAGCTTTATTTTAAAAGGTGAACGTGTGGAAGCATATATAAAAATAAAATTAAGACATCTTTGTTTGTGTTTTTATTACAGTAAGGAAATCCAGCATACAGTATTTCCACCAATATGTAATTGAGAGGCTAGTTGGACTGAAGGCCTGCCTTACAAACAGCATTTGTGCAGTATGTTTTTGTGAGTTTGTTAAAAATGGGACAAAAAAAGTGTGCATTCTTGTCTGTATGTGTTGTGCCCTCTGGGTTATTGAAGTGCCTGCGCAGGAATCCCAAGGCAGCATAGCTACGTGTATGGCTCTCCTTCAGCTGAGTCTTGGTGTCCTCTGATGGGTTATTGAAGTGCCTGCGCAGGAATCCCAAGGCAGCATAATTACGTGTATGGCTCTCCTTCAGCTGAGTCTTGGTCTCCTCTGTAGAGCTAGCTTGTGTGCCAACCGAGAGGTGACCTCCTGCCTATGTACCTCAATAGGTGCTTTTCAAGCCTTTCGATATCCAACGCCAAGCTCTCATTCTCCCTCCTGACTTCCTGCACTATTTATTGCCTTACCTCTCTTATCCTACCTCATTTGCAAATGCTGTATATATATATTTTCTACTGTATTATTGATTGTATGTTTGTTTATTCCATGTGTAACTCTGTTGTATGTGTCGAACTGCTTTGCTTTATCTTGGACAGGTCGCAGTTGGAAATGAGAACTTGTTCTCAACTAGCCTACCTGGTTAAATAAAAAATACAAATTATTGTGGCCCTCATAATCAGAGCTCAACTCCCCTCCCTTCTTCTGCAAGTCCTCCTGGATGATCTTCTGGAATGGTGTCTCGTTTCTTCGCTGCGCCTCTTTGTGTTGTACCATCTGTAGAATAGTCATGTAGAAGTCCTGCCTACAGAGTCTCCTCTTAAGAGGATAATGATGATGGCTCTGTTACCTTAATGGCTCCAGCCTTCCTGGACCCACAGATATTGTTCTCCACCACCAGAGTCAACAGGGAGAAGTGAGGAGGGAACAGTGTCTCCACCTACTGACGGTCCCCTGATTCACAATCAAGTTTCTGTGACTTGTCTCCTCTCTCTTTCTCAACCATGGTCTCTAATAAGGGTTGAAAGATAAAATGTTATCATTGGTTAACTTTATATAACTTTCATGAATAAGCCATGTGTGTCTAAGACACACAATCGTTTTAAATCCTTATACATGTGTGATACTTAAAATGTTTATAAACGAATTAAGTAGATTTAAAATAGGCCTACTACTATAACAACAGGCTGAGTAGACTACATCGTTTACAAATAGTTTATTCATGAAAAATGTAACATTGTTAATCGAAAGTTTAATAGTGACATATATTATGGTTGTATATATTCCGTTTCTTCTTGGATTAAATAGGAATAGCCTATTGGGTACATTTAAAACCGCTGCCATTTTCTACACGGTCGGCTAAAAAGCTTACATGTTTATCTAAATTGACAAATAACTAACTTACTATACTTAGTTATAATTATTTTTCATTGAAACGATTAAAGGCGCTAGTACCTTATGCTAGATGATTGCGTTAGTTTATTGCTTCACTAGTGTTGTGGCTGTAGATAGCTACTAAGTAACTTCCTTGACAACATTGTAACCAAAGGATCATGTTTCAGGAAGTAAAGCTGAGGGTGGGAATTTTCTAACTGAAGCCAGAAATGCTGTATATAATGACGAGCTGGTCTTGTCCCCGCCCTGACAATGGGAGTCGTCCCAAAGGCGGGGAGGCGATTTTCTAATCGGTCTGCTTATTGCTATGTTCAGATTTATGACAGGAGTGGACCCTCTCTATTTTCGCCTCTTCTTCTCTGTAGAAGTTTCGCAGAGATCGCACCACCCACCACCGGTTTGATCAACACGGGCGAAAAAAAATCTCACTAGAGAATTAACTCCATTTTAAGTTTAATTTAATTTAATTGAATATCTAAAGGAAACATATTTATGCTGTTTCCTCTTTGTTTTAACCGGTCTAGTGAGTTTATTCGATAATTCATGTTACATTCTTTCGAAAAAATAACTTAGTCTACTGATCTCAGTATCTTTTGATAATAAAGAATAGAAGTAATTGAGCTGTATATGTTGGATTGGACTTTAATAGCCTACAATGGGTAACATTAGCAACAAAAAAAGCATTTTAGTGACTTTCGATCTACTCAAGGTTCTGAATGAGAGTAGAAGCACACATCTAGGGAGCTGTTTAACTTCTTTTGACACACTGGTGAATGTGAGGTATTGACGAGGGCCATACAATAGACAAGGAATGCCATGCTCCTCCATCAGACGACACGTTTCAATCGTGCTTGCTTGAACCATGGACATTCTATATATAGTGCATCAGGAAGAGCTGATTCCAAAGATTTAATGATGTGCAGGCTGTAAGTCTCCACTGAATGATTTAGTTGTGAAAGCTTTTGCAAAATTTCACGATTTCCGCATCTTCGAAATATTTCAGTGCATGTAATTTTCATTTATTGGAGTGAAGGTAGCTTCAATGTGAATTCCTTTGTACACACGTTTGTTGTTATGTTTACATATTTTACCTACTGTTTTGCCCGAACTAACCTTAACGTTTAGAGAGAATATTTAAATCCCAATCCACTGATTATAATACCCTTACACTGTCCATAATTCAAAATCAAATCAAACAAATAAAATCTTAATCATACTTAGTTAGAAGAACTAAGCTGTAGTCTAATAACAGCGCAAACTACTAATTTATTGGAAAGAAACAATTTGAACCAATATGCAGAAACGTGCCAAAGTGATAAAACTATTTCGCTAAAGATATGTTTTGTGGCTTCATTCGATTATCTCGAATATGGATATGTGATCAACAATTTATAATTTAAACATTCAAAGTACCAATAGAGGAATAAAAGCGACAGATAGACCTACAACCGAGAGCAAACAACTTACTGAGAAGAAAACATACTTGACAAATTCGTTTTGAATGACACAACCGTTTATGTAAAAAGTTGTACTTTAAACAATTAGCCCCTAACTCAAAGATTACATACAATAACACGCGGGAAAGTACGTTATTTGAGGCCGCTAATAATTGCGCTTCTTTAGACGGGTTTGGTGTGGAGTCGTGTGGGGGTAGGGTTTACAGGTCACACTCTTTGACCATATGATTTAATGGAGGGCAGAGCGAGATGGACAATGAAACAAGTTTATTTAAAATTTGAGGTAAACATTTGACTTTCATTGTTTGCGTTTGAAAAGTTTCAAAAAGTCAGCAAAATTTTGGTGTATATTTCGGACATATAGGCCTACACAAGATAATGTAGTCTGAACTCATTTCCCCACCCCCAGGCGGGGGACAAAATAGATGCTCATACAATTTCACGCATGGCAAACCTTTTTGTTGTCAGCCAGAATGGCTGAAGTTGAAAATACAACATCTGCGTGGCAAGGTACGTTATACTAATAAGAACACTCGCTTCTGTTGAGAATAGTTGTTGCTTCTGTTTTGAAATGCGCCACCACAATTCACAGGCTGACAAATTAGGTGTGCGTCTTACCTTCCCTTATTTACTTGGTAAGTATTCATTAAAGGACACATAATCTGTATGAAAATACATAGAAATAGTGTTTTAACCACATGTTTTATCATTGGTGTAATATTTGGCTTATTTCCTTATGGTGTGTATATATATTTCATTGTCTATTTAGAAGTTTAATATTTTTTTGTCTATTTTTTTTCCTTTATAAATATTTCAGAAGGCTATTTCATGCTAGTCTAAAGATTTTTCTTTAGAATATATACAATATCTTCAAATTAAAGTAATTATACAATAACTTAAATTAAAGTAATTAATCAAGATCAACACATTCAATCTATTACAACATATATTTTCAAACATTAAGTTATTTGTAGACACAGATCACTGCGCGCAACTTTGCTTTTGGAAAGAAAACCAAAAAGGTTGTTTTTGGATCAAATTGTAGGCTACTGTTATTTAATCTGCAATTAAGGCTTGAGTTAATTATGCAATTGTGACTAATAGCGGATGTGGTTCCCATGCTAAAAGGGTTTGGTTGGGGAGTGGGGACTCGAGAAATGCACATCACATCACATGACAATACGTTCGCGCCTCTTTCGTAAAACTCTCCGACCAGTAAAGATTCAAAACAACTTAAAGGTAATATGAACAATCAAGAGTATTTGTTTATTAACTAATTTAACAAATCAAAATGGCCTTTAGGCAATGTAGGGATAGTTTTATTCAATCTGTTGAATAAAAGTTTAAAACATTTTTGCGCACGATGGTCATGCTTTTTGTGCTGGCAGACTAGTTTAGCTAACCACAAGTATAGCTTGTTCTACATGGTATATATATGATTCATTTAAAAGTTTTAATTTATTTTTTTAATCGTAGAATGTAAAAAAGTATGAAGCTGGTCAGTCAAATAAACAACCTATACAGTGCGCAATAACTCGCAAGTAGCCAAAACTAGCGGATAAAATGTTAGCCACAGTTTGCTATGGCTAATTCGATAGTATGAGCATTTCTGGCCACATTCCTGCACTAACAGATTAAATTATTTAACAAACCACCTGTTGTATCATTCATTAATTTAAGATAGAAACTAGCACATTGGTATTTCTATTTAGATTCAAAGTCAACGTTTGGAAAGGTTGTATGCTAATGAAGCCCCTTACACAAGCAAAATGTTATTGCACCTTTAGGCTACATGGATATAACGTTACTGCTCTATACTTAGGTTGGGTAAAGGTACTAAGGAAATCAGTGAGTAAGGTAAAGGCAGCTAACGGGTATGTATCGAATTGATCCTGTATTTCCATCTATTGCACAAATGAGTAGGCTAGCCCAGAGTGCATCACAACCAAACCAAAAAATCCCTGTTTGAATTTATCATGGCGCCTGCCCTTGCTTCCCTCTCCATGCGTTATCCTGATTGTAAAGAGCAAATCACAGGTTTAGCTTTCTTTTGGCCAAATCTTGTATTTGATTTAAATAGACAAACGACGTGTTATTAAGTTCATAATAGCCTAACTAAATAACACGTGTATTTGGATTTTTTTTATTTTTACTATTTTGTTGCATCTTTCACCCTGTTTATGCTACGATTCTGTAAGAACATTTCAATTGTATTATGTTAAGTGTCTTCGCAATAGCCACACTTTTTGGTGATTTGTTAGATTTTTCTATTGAGACTTTTGTTCAGAAGTGGTTAATCTTTTACGCTGCTGCTACTCTCTGTTTATCATATGTGCATAGTCACTTTAACTACATTCATGTAGATACTACCCCAATTAGCCCGACTAACGGTGCCTGTATATAGCCTCGCTACTGTTATTTTTGACTGTCTTTTTACTGTTGTTTTTATTTCTTTACTTATCTATTGTTCACCTAATACCTATTTTTTTACTTTAAAAATTGCACTGTTAGTTAGGGCCTGTAAGTAAGCATTTCACTGTTGTATTCGGTGCACGTGACAAATAAACTTTGATTTGATGGTTCTTAAAAACGTGTTCTTCTGCTTCTCTTTATAGGTGACCTTCCAATACAATGCTTCTAAAATGGAAAGTAAACTCAGAATTACGCCACCCAATCCTCATCGAAAAAAGATTGACTGTTTTCCCAACCCTAATTATTCTGGTTCTGCACAGTATACATCTGTAATCCGCCAGATGTTGTGAGCAGCAGTAGTGTGCCATTTATCCACTAATTATTCTGGTTCTCCAGCTAAGGTGCATCTAGTGTAGTTAGTGAAATAGTTTAGTATCTACTGCCCTAGTTGCTCCTTCTGGCTGGAGCACTTGTATCCCAACACTGGACATTTGGTGACAGCAGTTTCATCTGTTTCCTGTCACTGTTAATTTCTGACCTGTGAGCTAGCATATCTCACAATTTGGAATTAAGTGTTATATTTTTAAAATGTTTTAGTATAAAAAGTAAATACCACTACCTCATTGCATGTTCTTTCATATTTCTGGTATTGTGTATTAGTCATAAGTTATCAGCCTTTTTTTTGTAGTTTGTGTCAAGTTTTGTTGGGGTATTCCAAGTTCTAGAATATTCTATGTTTTATTGTCCTGGCAGTTCCAAAGTGCTCACAGTGCAGGTAGTTTAAATGGACCTACTGCAGTGTGTGCACTTCAAGTATTGCCGGTCACCCTCCCTTTGAAGCGCACTACTGAGACCACCTTGAAGAGATCCATCCATGGCACTTCATGGGTTTACTGTGAGTTTTGCAGGTTTGCTTTCAGCTTCTGAACATTTCTGCTGTGCAAATCCATGCAAAACTCTCTGTACCTGAGAGACTCAACAAACAAGAGAAGAGCTTCTGTTCCCCTGGGTCCCCTTGTATTGTTTTATATTGTTCAGAAAACTACAATATCCTCATGTTCAAGTTGAACACTTCTGCTATGTTTAAGTATGCAGCAGACAATCTGTCAACACAGCTGTTATCGCGGGCTTGGACTCGGGGATGGCAAGCATGGGGATGTGTTATGTCTGTGTGGGTTGGAAGAATGGATCTGCTTGGCAAGCAGTTTAGCTTGTTGTTTGTCTTGCTGTTTTTGGGTGAAAGAGTTGGCAATGTTAATGGTGGCCAAAATCGACCAAAAGATGCACAGTATACATCTGTAATCCGCCAGATGTTGTGAGCAGCAGCAGTGTGCCATTTATCCACTTGGTTCCTTCTCTAAATTTAAAACTATCAACTCAACTGCTGAAATAAAAGAACGTTGAAGGGTTTTTTTCTGTCTGTTTTTCCTTTACAAATGCAACATCTGTAGAAGTTTGTATCCTTCATAGGACCAGGCTGTGGAAGCTGTGGCTATAGCCAGTACCCACTAGATGGCAGTAGGTGCATATGGGGTGCTGCTGTACACTTGAACAAGAGAAAAGCAGAAAGCAAACTACAGTAGCACTCGGGATTTGACAGAGAATATTACCATGGTACCTTAACACAATTACAATGTAGGTACACATTGTTACCTAGGACTTGTACATGTTTGTGGTATGTGTAATTACACTTTGGAAGGCCTATTGTTATATGCATAAGATTTATAAAGAAAGAAATGTGTTATGTCTAAAATCTCATATCACCCTGGAATTATTGTTTTCAGAGTTAATTTGAAATTATGCTTGCCACACATGGTTGCCAATAAAACTACCATGTCAATGGATTTTGGGGACACTGAAAGGACTTACTTAAGAGTAATTATTCCAGCTGTTAATTAGGCGAAATCCATGTGCTGTAATCCTGCTGCCTTTAACCTTGTAGACAATTTAGGGCCGTTTTCCTGGACACAGATTAAGCAGTAGTAATGTTTGGAAATATGTAAATGCATGCTTGAATGATTGTCATTGTTTAATGGATACAATGCATCTGGGAATTCTAATAGAACAACATGGCACTTATTCCATTTTACTATTAGTATTTTTTTCAGCATGTATAAACACTGGCACACAATTCAGTCAAATTATAAAATAATTCTTATGAAGTGCAGTCTTGCATGGGGCACCATTTCTGATTTAACCTTATTCTATAAGCCAATAAACAGTTGAGATCCTCAGATGCTCATCTCAGATAGGCAAAATTGTTTTACGATTATCAATTGAATATACAGTGTGTGAGAATTCATAGGATAAAGCGAACGGTGCCGGTTTGTGGCGCGCGCTCTTAATTAAGAGCGATAACGCGCAGTCTTGATTCAGTGCTCATCCACCCTGACCGAGCAAGTTGAGAGCAAGCAGTAAGGGGGATTTACAACTTTATCAACACCAATGTCCCGCTTTACCCGAACATTATAAATAACAACAGCAGATATACCTACGAGTTTCTAGAAGAACTTGAATGAGACGAACTCTGAGGAGAACACCTTACATCAGCACCCCAGAAGGACATGCAGTTTCGCGGCGTTGGTGATCTTTTTGATTGGAAGAGCGGAAGGATTCTTTATCAAATAGGGGTCAGGAGCTGCGCTGCTACCTATCCAACGCAACATTACGAGTGCGCTGTTCAGTTAGTGGTCGTTAATCTTGCTGTGGGTTAAGTACTGACTTGGCACTCGACATTTTATGCAAGGAACTGCAGTACGGACTAAGTTTACAAATCGGCTACATTTTGTGCGGGTGAACCATGGACGGGTTTCCGCTGTCTGGCGTGCTCTTTCTGTGCGCCCTGTGCCTGCCGTCCACCCTACCGGGCGGACAGGTACCAGTGACTCCCAGCTGCCACGAGGTGCGCGCGTCATTTCAGTCTCTGCACCCCGGGTCGAAATGGGCAATGGAGACTCCAGTTTCAGGTAACTATAGCAAACCTGTTTTTGGTACCCGGCTCATTACATTATGTTTTACGTATGTTGATTCGATTATGTGAAACAGTTTAATGCCTCTATAGGCATATCTGAAGGTGCTAGATTTGAAATGAATTCTATCCGTTTTAGTTTGCAATTTTATGTTAGCAAATTCCATTGTGAACTCTTATCTACAGGTGTACTGTGCCTCTTGGGGAGGACCGGACTACAGCTATTGTTTATATGTGTATTTCACACTATGTAGAAACGGAGTATAATACTTGTATGTCAATCCCAATACAGGTCCATGTCATCATCAACAATAAACTGCACTACAGTTAAAAACGACCACCGATTTCTCAATGCTAGCTATGCTTCCCCCTTACACGAACGGGAGTTAGCATTTAGCAGTCACTTCTAAGCCTGAAAAGGGACTACTAAATGTTATGCAGCTAAAACAGTCAAATATATTCAAATCGGACGTTAGTAGCCTCACAGTGGGCCCTTTTGCAATGCATAAATCCTAATTGATTGTTACGAATATTCACTTTGTTTAATCAGATTTGTTGAATGTGCACCAGTCTACCCCACGGTCTGCGTTCCATTAACCGCTTTACCTATTAATTCGCCTACTAGAGTTATGTCATAAACCCTCAAAGTTCCAGAATGGGGTGAAAAAGGCAGTCATATTGGTCAGGGAGAAATACAAACCAGTCTAATTGGAATGAATGGCAGTAGATACATAATCCTGATTTTACTCATGCAGGAAAATACAAGTAAAGCATGTGATATATCAGAAGTTGTGTAATATATATATATATTTAAAGTTGAACCTTTATTTAACATGGCAAGTCAGTTAAGAACAAATTATTATTTACAATGACGGTCTACCGGTGAACAGTAGGTTAACTGCCTTGTTCAGGGGTAGAACGACAGACTTTTACCTTGTCAGCTCGGGGATTTGAGCCAGAAACCTTTCGGGTAGTGGCCTAACGCTCTAACCACTAGCCTATCTGCAGCTACCTACACCCTGACTAGCCTACCTACTCTCCGACAATATAATTATTGTCAACATAAAATATTGTCATATCATTATAAATACCGTTTATACTGGATTTATACACATTTTCTATATAAATAGCCTCTAAAATATATGTAAACAGATCATAAATGTCTCCATTTTAGTTTTCTTGTAAAGCTGTGAGTGCTATTATATGATACAATATCAGTACTTGTTGCATTTACAACTTGTCTAAGTCATATCATCAACTGATTTCAGTCAGAGCATGGCTGTGGATTGACTGCATTGTTTGAATGGAATGTTGGCATATTGGTAGTCTGAGTACCTGTCTTTTTAGCTAACGTTCCACTCCTTGCCACTCCTTGTCATTGCCAAAGGCTCTTTGGCACATGACATGGAGTAGATTAGCTAAAGAGACTGGTACCCAGGCTAGCATATTGGCAGTTAATTTGAAACGTTTATGGAATCATTCCTCTTAAACATTCTGGCTAACAAACAAACAGTGCAGATAAATTATTCAAATTCCTTATTTTACACAATATCTTATCATAGCACTGGAAAACCATGGTTGACCAACTCCCTGACCAAGATGGCTGACCTTGATCACATCATAAGAAGATCCATTTCCATAGGTTCTTCCTATGAATCTTTACATTTAAATGTAGGCTGTAACTCAGGCTCCTCAACAGAAACTCAGATAATGCTGTTCATTCAACACAGAAACAAAGCAATGGTGAAACAGGGCAGTACTGCTCTGTTGAAGGATGACTGATCTAACATGAATCACCTGTAGGCCTTGCATATCCATCACACCTAGTTTGAGCACCCCACATCCCCCTGCTGAGAAAGAAGAGGAGCGGAGCTGATTGACAGAAGTGACAGAGGAGAGGAGATCATCTCCTAGATGCTCCATAGAAAGCTACTCCTCAGTGTTACAGGGGATGGCATAAATATGAGCCAGACTGTCATGGCCCTCAGAACATAACATCTCCTGAAAAGCTGCCTAATGATGCCAAAAGAGGACTCTATAGAGCTCTGGTCAAATGTAGTGTGCCATTTAGGATGGAGTCTTCCACTCTTCTTTCTCCCCATTACAAGCCCTTCTCAACAATACAAAAGCACGTAGAGTTGACTCTTACAGCTAGCTACAGTATCACATGCATAAGCCCACACACTTCTCTACTTCAGCCCTCAGGCTCACGTTCTCAAACTTTCTCAGCATCCCTCAACCATGTTTTAACCATTTATTTGTGCCAGTGTAGGGCTTTGGTGGAAACAGGAGTTTTATCTGTTGCCTCTAACTAACCATCTATCTGTTGCTTCTAACTAACCATCCAATTCAAATAATATAGTCAGACAGTGCCCTGAGCCAGCAATTTAATCCAACCTTTGTTATAGCCACTAAGACCTTGAACATGTATCTTGAATTAGAAAACCTTTTCCATGGTTACACAGGTTTTGAGCTGTTATGCGCTCAAAGCATGTATGGATTATACAACCCAAATAGAACCGTATTCTTTATAGTGCACCTATTATAGTGCATTAGCTTTAACCAGAGCCTTATGGTCTATCTGGAAGTATTGTACTATGTGGAATAGGGTGCCCCACATAGGTCCACAAGGGAAAGTTACGTTTTCAACTAAAATCCTGGAAAGCAGGGTGCAGAAGTAATCTTTCCCCATCAAAAGCAGTTCAGCCAAGCCTGAATTCAAGCAATAACGACACACATCATTCTTTTCTATTATAACTGGATTATAGCTGTTGTGAATGATATTCACTATATTCAAGTCATAGTCACTAGTCAACTGCATTACACTCCAAAGTTACTTCAACTTCAACCAGTGAATGCTTTTGATTGCTAGCTATATGATCTATTCTACCAGTCTGCCATAATGAGTATTAGCATGCTAATAGCACATCCAGTACATTAAAATGTATATTTCTAAGGCGTATGCAGTAGGTTGATAATGATATCACCACAGTATGTTGTATCGGACATTTCAAACAACATTGCCAGTTAATGAGTAAACAGTCATGGTATTTAATTTAAGAAAATGAACAAGATTTAACAACGCAACCTTGGGGCTAATTTGAATGGGCACTAATGGCATATTTTGAGGGAATTTTACATCCGTGCCCAAGTATGACCCACGTGACTGCAGGCAAAGTCACTCTGTGATAAAGTTATGGCACCATATACATTAGAGGAGGGCATTATAGAATTTAATCTCTGAATTTAATCTCTGAATGTTTAACCATTGTCAGTGAGTGAAATGGTCCCAATTATTCTCACTTCAATGAAATAAATGCTAAGACAAAATTGTCTAACATCAAATTCTTTAGTATCAAGTAGTACCAGCAGATATTAAGGTACAATATGCTGTCATAAGGGGGAAGAAGGATATCTTTTTTTACTGATTTATAGTGATAAGAGTGTAACTAAAGTGATAAGAGTGTAACTAAAGTGATACAAGCCTGAGGCAGGACAGAATCCCCCATGGCCCTCTAGCTGCAGTAGAGTGGATTGTGACTGTGTGTTGGACTGTGTAGCTGATTGGTGCATGGTCACACTTCACTGACGGAGCCTGTTGCTCCCTGGCATTCCAAATGATTCAGTATGTAAATTGATGCCTCTCTCGTGTCTGAATCTCAACCACAATGTTTTAGTGTCATGTCAGAGTGGCGAAGTGCTCTTCAGGTTAATTGTTTTCACTCCTAGTCAGAGAATCACATTCCCACTGGAATTAGAGCAGTGTAGCAGCAAACAAAAACATGCACTGGGATGGTGTAAAGAGGGCATAACAAATCGGCTTGCTCTCCTGAATGCATTCTCCTTGCTATTAGTAACAATGTCTTGGGAGACAAATTAGATGAGATGGAAGGGTTTGTAAGGATCAAGGACAATCTCTTAGCAACTTCTAAAACAACTGGAGGCATTTAATTGGAGAGTGTCGGCCACTTTGCCCCCGCTGTTTCTCTGCTTACTTGGCCCCTGGAGATGAGATGTACAGTAAATTAATGTGGACAGGCTTAATGTCAATTGGAAATGGGAAAGGTTGGACAGGCTTGATATCAATTGGAAATGTGAATGGTTGGACAGGCTTAATGTTAGTTGGAAATGGAAAGGGTTGGACATGCTTAAGGTCAGTTGGAAATGGAAAGGGTTAAACATGCTTAAGGTCAGTTGGAAATGGAAAGGGTTGGACAGGCTTAATGTCAGTTGGAAATGGAAAGGGTTGGACAGGCTTAATGTCAATTGGAAATGTGAAGGGTTGGACATGCTTAATGTCAATTGGAAATGTGAAGGGTTGGACAGGCTTAATGTCAATTGGAAATGAGAAGGGTTGGACAGGCTTGATGTCAATTGGAAATGAGAAGGTTTGGACAGGCTTGATATCAATTGGAAATGTGAATGGTTGGACAGGCTTAATGGTAGTTGGAAATGGAAAGGGTTGGACATGCTTAAGGTCAGTTGGAAATGGAAAGGGTTGGACATGCTTAAGGTCAGTTGGAAATGGGAATTGTTGGACATGCTTAATGTCAATTGGAAATGTGAAGGGTTGGACAGGCTTAATGTTAATTATTGGAAAAAGGAAAGGTTGGTTGTGGGATTACAGGTATCACCCAGTTGGACCCGATTGTGCCAAATAAAGTGCAGTACCTTGGACCAGAGCTCTATGTTTACTGTGTAGGGAATAGCATACGGTTGCCATTTAGGGAGCAGAGTACTCCATGGGGGACATTTGATTTACACAGCTGTTTATTTTCTGGTTATTTACTGCACAGCGTTTTGATCTATTATTTAGATTTCATTGCCCTCCGTCTTGGTATTCACCATACACCAGACCAATACATGACACCAGACCATGATCCAGGGGTTAAATACATGACACTAGACCATGATCCAGGGGTTAAATACATGACGCCAGACCATGATCCAGGGGTTAAATACATGACACCAGACCATGATCCAGGGGTTGAATACATGACGCCAGACCATGATCCAGGGGTTAAATACATGACGCCAGACCATGATCCAGGGGTTAAATACAGTATATGACACCAGACCATGATCCAGAGGTTAAATACATGACATCAGACCATGATCCAGGGGTTAAATACAGTACATGACACCAGACCACGATCCAGAGGTTAAATACATGACACCAGACCATGATCCAGGGGTTAAATACAGTACATGACACCAGACCATGATCCAGGGGTTAAATACATGTCCAATGCTATTCATTGACTACAGCTCGGCGTTCAACACCATAGTGCCCTCAAAGCTCATCAATAAGCTCATGACCCTGGGACTAAACACCTCCCTCTGCAACTGGATCATGGACTTCCTGACGGGCCGCCCCCAGGTGGTAAGGGTTGGTAACAACACATCTGCCACGCTGATCCTCAACACAGAGGCCCCTCAGGGGTGCGTGCTCAGTCCCCTCCTGTACTGACCTGTTCACTCATGACAACACCATCATTAAGTTTGCAGATGACACAACAGTGGTAGGTCTGATCACCAACAACAACGAGACAGCCTATAGAGAGGAGGTCAGAGACCTGGCCATGTGGTGCCAGGACAATAACCTCTCCCTTAACGTGATCAAGACAATGGAGATGATTGTGGACTACACGAAAAAGAGGACAGAGCATTCCCCCATTCTCATTGATGGGGCTGCAGTGGAGCGGGTTGAGAGCTTCAAGTTCCTTGGTGTCCACATCACCAACAAACTAACATGGTCCAAGAACACCAAGACAGTGGTGAAGAGGGCACGACAAAACCTATTTCCCCTCAGGAGACTGAAAAGATTTGGCATGGGTCCTCAGATCCTCAAAAGGTTTTACAGCTGCACCATCGAGAGCATCCATACTGGTTGCATCCCTGCCTGCTATGGCAACTGCCTGGCCTCCAGAGGAAGGCCCTAAAAATTGTCAAACACTCCAGCCACCCTAGTCATAGACTGTTCTCTGCTACAGCATGGGAAGCAGTACCGGAGCACCTAGTCTAGGTCCAAGAGGCTTCTAAACAGCTTCTACCCCCAAGCCATAAGACTCCTTAACATCTAATCAAATGGCTACCAAGACTATTTGCATTAAGCCAGTAAGCCTGCTCCAGCTAAGAGGTCATGTATTATATGAAGAGCACTGTAGGATAGCTTTATTGATACATTTGATGGAGGACCTGAGTGCTGAGGATGGGAAGTGGTAATCTAATTTGGGGCTGAGCGTGTGTGTGGGCAAGGGAGGGGAGGGATGGGCCTCAGAAGTATGTCTGGGGCTGCATTACAAATCACACCCTATTCCCTATATAGTGCACTACTTTTGACCAGAGCCATGTGGGCCAGAGCCTAGATGGGCCCTGGTGAAAAGTAGTGTACTATATTTGCCATTTGGGACGCAGAATGGAGGTGTATCTGGAGGAGGAGGTGGCTGATGCAGAAATGTCTGTCCGCCTGCAGTGGGAAGAGGGAACTGAATTCTAATACCGCTGCATGTGGTGCCAGGGGACCTAAGAACAAAAAGAGAGCAATTTTTTCCCCACACACATTTATTTAAAATCATGGCAGATACCCAACAGTACTGAACAGAAGCAGAGAAAGTACAGAGCTCTCCTCTCCTTGAAAGCCTGGTTGGGGGGGGGGGGGCAAGTGGGGGGCTTGAGTCAGAAAGCCTAAATGAAGGCTGGTTGTGAAAGCTTAATACTAACATGGTACGAAGTGCACCTCTTTATAATTAACCCCACCTCTGCCTTTATTAACTCCCATGGGGAAGCTGGCTGGAGTGTTGGTATTCAATCTATCCCTATCCCAGTCTGTTGTCCCCACTTGCTTCAAGATGTCCACCATTATTCCTGTACCCAAAAAAGCAAAGGTAACTGAACTAAATTACTATCGGACCGTAGCTCTCACTTCATGAAGTGCTTTGGGAGGCTAGTTAAGGCTAGTTTATGGCTAATTCACCTCCACTTTACCCGACACCCTAGACCCACTACAATTTGCATACCGCCCCAACGGAACCATGGAGACGCAATCGACATCACACTACACACATTGCCCTTTCCCATTCTCCCAAGAAGAATACATTTTAAAATATATATTTTTTTTACCTTTAAAAACCAGGCAAGTCAGTTAAGAACATATTCTTATTTTCAATGACGGCCTGGGAACAGTGGGTTAACTGCCTGTTCAGGGGCAGAACGACAGATTTGTACCTTGTCAGCTCGGGGGTTTGAACTCGCAACCTTCCGGTTACTAGTCCAACGCTCTAACCACTAGGCTACGCTGCCGCCCCGTACAGTGCCTACAGAAACTATTCACTCCGCTAGACTTTTTCCAAACTTTGTTGTTACAGCCAGAATTAAAAATGTATTCAATTGAGATGATGTGCCACTGTCCTACACACAATACCCAATAATGTCAAAGTGGAATTATGTTTTTTGAAACTTTTACAAATGATTTAAAAATGAAAACGCTGAAATGTCTTGAGTCAATAAGTATTCAACCCCTTTGTTATGACAATCCTAAATCAATTCAGGAGTCACACAATAAGTTGCATGTGCTCACTCTCTGTGGAATAATAGTGCTAATCATTAATCAAATTCATTAAAAATGAAAAGCTATAATTTCTAGAGTCAATAAGTATTCAACCCCTTTGTTATAGCAAGCTGAAATACATTTGTCATATAGTCATATAATAATTTGAATGGACTCTGTGTCCAACATCATTTTTGAATGACTACCTCATCTCTGTATCCCACTCATACAATTATTTTTAAGGTCCCTCAGTCGAGCAGTGAATTTCAAACACAGATTATACCACAAAGACCAGGGAGGTTTTCTAATGCCTCGCAAAGAAGGCCACCTATTGGTGGATGGGTATAATATAAAAAAGCAGACAGTGAATATCCATTTGAGCATGGTGAAGTTATTAATTACACTTTGGATGGTGTATCAATACACCCAGTCATTATAAAGGGACAGGTATCCTTCCGAACTCAGTTGCCGGAGAGGAAGGAAATTGCTCAGGTATTTCACCATTAGGCCAATAGAGACTTTAAAACAGTTACAGAGTTTAATGGCTGTTTGAGGAGAAAACTGAGGATGGATCAACAACATTGTAGATACTCCACAATACGAACCTAAATGATAGAGTGAAAAGAAAACATGCATCCTGTTTGCAATATGCCTCAAAATAAAATGCAAAAAACATGGCAAAGGAATTAACTTCTGGTCCTGAATACAAAGCATTATGTTTGGAGAAAATCCAACTCGTCACCGAGTACCACCTTAAATATTTTCAAGCATAGTGGTGGCTACATCATGTTATGGGTATGCTTGTCATCGGCAAGGACTAGGGAGTTTTTTAGGATAAAAAGAAACAGAATAGAGCTTAGCAAAGGCAAAATCCTAGAGGAAAACCTGATTCAGTCTGCTTTTCAACAGACACTGGGAGACCAATTCATCTTTCAGCAGGACAATAACCTAAAACACAACACTGGAGTTTCATACCAAGACAACATTGAATGTTCCTGAGTGGAATAGTTACATTTTTGACTTAAATTGTCTTGAAAACTCTATGGTAAGACTTGAAAATGGCTGTCTAACAATGATCAACAACCAACTTGACAGAGCTTAAAGAATGTTTAAAGAATGATGTGCAAATATTGTACAATCCAGGTGTGGAAAGTTCTTAGAGACGTACCCAGAAAGACTCACAGCTGTAATCACTTCCAAAGATGCTTCTACAATGTATTGACTCAGGGGTGTGAATACATTTGTAAGTTAGATGTTTCTGTATTTAATTTTCAATACATTTGCAAATATGTTTTCACTTTGTCATTATTGGGTGTTGTGTGTAGATGGGTTGGAAAAAATCTATTTAATCCATTTTGAATTCAGGCTGTAACAACAAAATGTGGAATAAGTCAAGAGGTATGAATACTTTCGAATGCACTGTATGTAAGAATACTGTTCATGGACTACAGCTCAGCCTTCAACACCAAAGAGCTTTCCAAGCCCATCACTAAGCTCAGGGCCCTGGGCCTGAACGGCACCCTGTGCAACTGGGTCCTGGACGTCCTGACGGGCCGACCCCAGGTGGTGAAGGTAGGCAACAACAGCTCTGCTACGCTGATCCTCAACACGGAGGCTCCACAAGGGTGCGTGCTCAGCCCCCTCCTGTACTCCATGTTCACCCATGACTGCGTGGCCACGCACGTCTCCAAGTCAACGTCAACAAAATGAAGGAGCTGATGGTGAACTTCAGGAGACATCAGAGGGAGCATGCCTCCTGATACAGCAACTGCACCGTCCACAACCGCACAGGGCTCTTCAGAGGGTGGTGCGATCAGCCCAACGCATCACCAGAGGCACACTATCAAAATGAAAAGAGCCTAGTTTTCTTAAAGAGCAACTGAACCAAAAAACAAACCATTTCTGGTTGAAAACTGCCTATTTGGCATTGGTAGTAGTCATAAACATAAATTCTAGTCCTGAAATGTAATAAAAAGTGTAAGTAGGATAACTTTAGTCATAAGGTCAGTATTTTACAAAATGTGAATGTCGCAGATTTAAGGAATCCATGACATCGCCGATTTACAAGGATATTTGAGGGTTGTGCTTGGACAGCTGGCACCACCCATCTAAATGATAGGAGCATATGATAAGGGTGAGCAGGAAAAACAGGTGCATACTATCCAATCATAGCGACAGAATCAACCTACAGCCCGCCAATTTCTTTACAGACGTCAGAACTACCCAATTGAGTCATTAGCACGCAGCGCCTCGAAACTTGTTTGATTGACATGAGACATACAATACATCGTTGCCAATGTTATGCTGAAAGAACGAGACCTGTTCTTAATAAACCGCTTAGGTCTTTTCCAACTCAAAGATCCTCACATTAGTGACCTAACATTAGCAATACACAACTGTCATTCCCTTAGCCAGTCATAGACAATACTGTACGGTGGCTGTGAGGGATAACTCGGTATTCATGGCTTCAGTGGCATTTCTTAATGAGGAGGAGTTCAGCCCCCCCTTAAAAAGTTGAGCCTCTGCTGGCCTTTCTTATAGAGTTTAAGTCGGAAATGTACATACACCTTAGCCAAATACATTTAAACTCAGTTTTTCACAAGACATTTCCTGTCTTAGGTCGGTTAGGATCAACACTTTATTTTAAGAATGTGAAATGTCAGAATAATAGCAGAGAGAATGATTTATTTCAGCTTTTATTTCTTTCATCACATTCCCAGTGGGTCAGAAGTTTACATACACTCAATTTGTATTTGGTAGCATTGCCTTTAAATTGTTTAACTTGGGTCAAACGTTTTGGGTTGCCATCCACAAGCTTCCCACAATAAGTTGGGTGAATTTTGGCCCATTCCTCCTGACAGAGCTGGTGTAACTGAGTCAGGTTTGTAGGCCTCCTTGCTCGCACATGCTTTTTCAGTTCTGCCCACAGATTGAGGTCAGGGCTTTGTGATGGAAAAATTACTTATGTCATGCACAAAGTAGATGTCCTAACCAACTTGCCAAAACTGTAGTTTATTAACAATCGATTTGTGGAGTGGTTGAAAAACTAGTTTTAATGACTATAACCTAAGTGTATGTAAACTTCCGAATTCAACTGTAGATCTGCTTTGTGCACTTTCCCCACCATAGATTCTCTGAGGAGGGCCGAGCACTCCTATATCCAAATTCACAGGGCTGTATTGGAGCGGGTTGAGTGCTTCAAGTTCCTCTGTGTCCACATCACTAATGAATTAACATGGTCCACACACATTAACTCCCACCCAGGAGTATGAAAAGATTTGGCATGGGCCCTCACATCCTCAAAAAGTTATAAAACTGCACCATTGAGAGCATCTTGAATGTCTGCATCACCGCTTGGTATGGCAACTGCTTGGCATCCGACCCCAAGGCGATACAGAGGTTAGTGCGTAGGGCCCAGTACATCACCAGGCGTTGTCCAAAAAAGTCATAGACCTGCCACGTCTCAATTGTCTGAACTTTGACTAGGCAGTTCCAGAACTTACAATGTGTTACTTTTTAGCCATTTTCATGTAGACTTGATTGTGTTTTTTTTTAATCATTGTCTTGCTGCATGACTCAGCTGCACTTCAGCTTCAGCTCACAGATGACATTCTCCTGTAGACTTCTCTGATACAGAGCAGAATTCATGGTTTCCAGGTCCTGAGGCAGGAAAGCATCCCCTAACCATCACATTTTCTTACTGTGGAATGCAGTGTTTGGTTTTCGCCAGGCATAATGGGACCTATTTCATCCAGAAAGTTGACTCAAGTTTACCAAAAAGCACCTGAATGTTTTATAGATTATTATTTATAGACAGATAATTCATAAGTATAACTGTTTTACTGATATGTGGTTGTCCCACCAAGATATCTTAAGATCATTGCGCTAACTGTAAGTCTCTGAAGATAAGAGCGTCTGCTAAATTACTAAAATGTAAATGTAAATTCCTTGGTTTGGGTTGCAAATGGTCTTTGTTTTATTTTATTTATGCATAATGTTCCTGCCTAGTGTTAGTGGCTGGTTGTGCCCTGGAGACAGCTGATGGGATTCCCACAGCTTCCTCTCAGTCTCAACACGAGTAGTTGATATACTCTGAACAAAAATATAAACGCAACATGTAAAGTGTTGGTCCCATATTTCAGTTGAAATGAAAGATCCCAGAAATGTTCCATAAGTACAAAAAGCATATTTCTGTTTGCATCGCTGTCATTGAGAATTTCTCCTTTGCCAAGATTATCGATCCACCTGACAGGTGTGACATATCAAGAAGATGATTGAACAGCATTATCATTTAGAATTTTTTAACCTTTATTTAACTAGGCAAGTCAGTTAAGAACAAATTCTTATTTTCAATGATGGCCTAGGAACAGTGGGTTAACTGCCTGTTCAGGGGCAGAAAAACAGATTTGTACCTTTGTCAGGTCGGGGATTTGAACTTGCAGCCTTCCGGGTTATTAGTCCAACGCTCTAACCACTAGGCTACCCAAGTGCACAATAAAAGGCCACTCTAAAATGTGCCGTTTTGTCACACAACACAATGCCACAGATGTCTGCGTGGGCGTGCAATTGGCATGCCCCCGGAATATAACACATGACTGCAGGAACATCCACCAGAGCTGTTGGCAGATAATTGTAATTTCTCTACCATAAGCCGCCTCCAACATTGTTTTATAGAATTTGGTAGTATGTCCAACAGGCCTCACAACCGCAGACCATGTGTAATCATGTCAGCCCTCCCGAGTGGTGCAGCGGTCTAAGGCACTGCATCGCAGTGCTTGAGGCGTCACTACAGACCCGGGCGCATGCACACTGACACGGTCGCCAGTTGTACTGTGTTTCCTCCAACACGTTGGTGCGGCTGGCTTCCGGGTTAAGCAAGCAGTGTGGCTTGGCAGGATCGTGTTTCGGAGGACTCTTGTCTCTCGACTTTTGCCTCCCCCGTGTTCATACTGGAGTGCAGCAATGGGACAAGTCTGTAACTACCAATTTAATATCATGAAATTGGGGAGAGAAAAAAAGAAATTACATAGAGAACATAGAAATTAATTTAAAAAAGACACCAGCCCAGGACCTCCACATCCGGCTTCTTTACCTGCAGGATCGTCTGAGACCAGCCACCCAGTCAGCTGATAAAACTGTGGATTTGCACAACCGAAGAATTTCTGCACAAACTCTCCGAAAGCGCCCCAGGGAAGCTCATCTGGGTGCTCGTTGTCCTCACCAGGGCCTTGACCTGACTGCAGTTCAACATCGTAACCGACTTCAGTGGGCAAATGCTCACCTTTAATTGCCACTGGCATGCTGGGGAAGTGTGCTCTTCACAGATTAATCCCGGTTTCAACTGTACCGGCCAGATGGCGGTGTGTGGGCAATGTCAGTGTTGTGAACAGAGTTTTATTTTATTTTTACATTGAACTTTTATTTAACTAGGCCACTTTATTTAACCACCCATGGTGGCGGTGGGGTTATGGTATGAGCAGTCATAAGCTTCAAACAATGAACACAACTGCATTTTATTGATTGCAATTTGAATGCACAGAGATACCACAACGAGATCCTGAGGCACATTGTCGTGCCATTCATCCGCCGCCATCACCTCATGTTTCAGCTTGATAATGCACGGCCCCATGTCGCAAGGATCTGTACACAATTCCCGAAAGCTGTTCATTTCCCAGTTCTTCCATGGACTGACATGTACGACAGCGTGTTCCAGTTCCCGCCAATATTCAGCAACTTCGCATAGCCATTGAAGAGGTGTGGGACAACATTCCACAGGCCACCATCAACAGCCTGATCAACTCTATGCGAAGGAGATGTGTCGCGTTGCATGAGGCAAATGGTGGTCACACCAGATACGGACTGGTTTTCTGATCCACGCCCCTACCTTTTTAAAAAGGTATCTGTGACCAACAGATGCATATCTGTATTCCCAGTCATGTGAAATCCATAGATTAGGGCCTAATTCATTTATTTCAATTGACTATATTTCCTTATATGAACAGTAACTCAGTAAAATCTTTGAAATTGTTGCATGTTGCATTTATATTTTGAACATATACTATATCTTAACAACACAGGCCTCTTTCTCTCTCTGTCTATCTCTGTCTCTCTCTCTTGCTTTCTCTGTCTCGCTCTCTTTGTCTTTCTCTGTCTCGCTTTCTCTGTCTCTCGCTCTCTTTGTCTTTCTCTGTCTCGCTTTCTCTGTCTCTCGCTCTTGGTCTTTCTCTGTCTCTCGCTCTTTGTCTTTCTCTGTCTCGCTTTCTCTGTCTCTCGCCTCTGTCTCGCTTTCTCTCTCTCGCTTTCTCTGTAACGCTTTCTCTGTCTCTCGCTCTCTTTGTCTTTCTCTGTCTCTGTCTTTGTCTTTCTCTCTCTCGCTTTCTCTGTCTCTCGCTCTCTTTGTCTTTTTCTGTCTCTCGCTCTTTGTCTTTCTCTGTCTCGCTTTCTCTGTCTCTCGCTCTCTGGCTCGCTTTCTCTCTCGCTTTCGGTCTCTCTGTCTCTCTTTCCCTCCTCTCCCTCCTTGGTCTCCATTAAACTTGCATACTGATAGCTTTCTAATTAGCGAAGCAGCAGAGAAACAGAGGAACATGGTGGTTGTGTTCTGTATGGTCCCAGTCCCCCGACCTGTATGAAGCCTGGCTCTGGGAGCTTGTTAAAGATGAAGTGTACGATTGTGCTGTGTACACAGTCCTCACTGTGGCCCTGCAGCAGCTGTCTTGTTCAGCTTCACTCTCAGCCTCAGACACACAGGGGACCTGCAGGGAGGAGACAATGGGACGGGAGAACAGTCACAGGCCAGCGGACCTGCAGGGAAAAGACAATGGGGCGGGAGGACAGAGGCCAGGGGACCTGTAGGGAGAAGTCAATGGGACGGGAGGAGACAATGGCACTGGAGGATAATGGGACGGGAGGGCAATCACTGAATTAAAACTGTATGCATTGTGGAAACACATTGAGGAACGAGAACAGATTAAATAATGTTGTTAACTTGTAGAATATTTGAACTACAACTGCAGGATATTGATTAAGAGGATTAAATTTGATGAGGGTGTCATTTTGCATTTAACTGGAAGTTGGAGGGCATTATCATGTAACATGTCATATATTACATATTTTTCCTTAATGAAGTGACTATACACAAAGCAAAACATGATAATAGGAGGGCTTTCTGCTTGCATGAAAACAGTCTGTCTGTATGGCCTGAAAACAGTCTGTCTGTATGGCCTGAAAAAACGGTCTGTCTGTATGGCCTGAAAACAGTCTGTCTGTGTGGCGTGAAAACTGTCTGTCTGTATGGCCTTTAAAAAGGTGGAGCTTTTGGCAGCAGTGTAAAAGATTGAGTGAAACACGCTCAGAACAGTGTGTGATGACAAGGAGGAGGAGGACTATAGTAAAGGAGAAGAGGTGGATGTTGCTTCCAAGCGGTCTGTCTTGTCAGAAAGGCTTTATTTAGAATGTGTCATTTTTAGGTTTTAATTTTCCCTGCAGACTACCTTGACTTATTCCCCACTGCTCTCAACTTCTGTAATGAAATACATTTATCATCTGCAAAAAGGCAGATGAAACTGTCTGTTTTGCTGAAGATAATTGCTAAATCCTCTAGTCTCTCTTCCCCCTCCACACGCGCTTACCTCTCCCAGGGTGGTATTGACAGTTTAATCATTTTGTCCCTGCAGTCTGAAATTAACTTGATTTTATCTGTCAGGACTCCTTTGAAGCTATTGATTTAAGATATTAGGCCAGTCAGTGTGCATACTGAAGGTGCTTGTTGACCGATATATGGGAGGAGAGTCATTATATATTTCAGTCTGATGTGGCCCTGGATCCACCTGTGAGTTAGCTAGCTACAGTATGTATGTTTGTAATAAAGATTATTGGTGTCTTTTTTTCAGTAAAATGATTTATTATAAAGTGCCTGTCTCCTCTGGTTTACTGGCCATTCTAGCTCCCTTCCATGTTACCTTAATGTGTTTTGTCTTTTCATTACTGCCTGGGCTCCATCCAATATCGATTTGAGCTCTGAAGATCTATTGTTGAAACAGATCGAGGTGAAAAAAGCATTTCTGTTATACCGTGCAACAATGACCCTTTCCTATGGATTGTGGTATCAACCCCTTTACCTTACATCATGTTCTGCATTGATTTTGTGTCATTTCTCAGAGTAAAACACCTGTCTTCTAGTATGCCCTGCCTCAACCACAGTTTTACCAACCCTGCCTCAACCACAGTTTTACCAACGCTGCCTCAACCACAGTTTTACCAACCCTGCCTCAACCACAGTTCTACCAACCCTGCCTCAACCACAGTTCTACCAACCCTGCCCCAACCACAGTTCTACCAACCCTGCCTCAACCACAGTTTTACCAACCCTGCCTCAACCACAGTTCTACCAACCCTGCCTCCTCAACCACAGTTCTACCAACCCTGCCTCCTCAACCACAGTTCTATCAACCCTGCCTCCTCAACCACAGTTCTACCAACCCTGCCTCCTCAACCACAGTTCTACCAACCCTGCCTCAACCACAGTTCTACCAACCCTGCCTCAACCACAGTTCTACCAACCCTGCCTCAACCACAGTTCTACCAACCCTGTGTCAACCACAGTTCTACCAACCCTTCCCCAACCACAGTTCTACCAACCCTGTCTCAACTACAGTTCTACCAACCCTGTCTCAACCACAGTTCTACCAACCCTGCCTCAACCACAGTTCTACCAACCCTGCCTCAACCACAGTTCTACCAACCTCGTATCAACCACAGTTCTACCAACCTCGTATCAACCACAGTTCTACCAACCTCGTATCAACCACAGTTCTACCAACCCTGTCTCAACCACAGTTCTACCAACCTCGTATCAACCACAGTTCTACCAACCCTGCCTCAACCACAGTTCTACCAACCTCGTATCAACCACAGTCCTACCAACCCTGTCTCAACCACAGTTCTACCAACCTCGTATCAACCACAGTCCTACCAACCCTGCCTCAACCACAGTTCTACCAACCTCGTATCAACCACAGTTCTACCAACCTCGTATCAACCACAGTTCTACCAACCCTGTCTCAACCACAGTTCTACCAACCTCGTATCAACCACAGTTCTACCAACCTCGTATCAACCACAGTTCTACCAACCTCGTATCAACCACAGTTCTACCAACCTCGTATCAACCACAGTTCTACCAACCCTGTCTCAACCACAGTTCTACCAACCCTGCCTCAACCACAGTTCTACCAACCTCGTATCAACCACAGTTCTACCAACCTCATATCAACCACAGTTCTACCAACCTCGTATCAACCACAGTTCTACCAACCCTGTCTCAACCACAGTCCTACCAACCCTGTCTCAACCACAGTTCTACCAACCTCGTATCAACCACAGTCCTACCAACCCTGTCTCAACCACAGTCCTACCAACCTTGTATCAACCACAGTTCTACCAACCTTGTATCAACCACAGTTCCTGATGTTTGTTTATTGTGCTATCAATCGGCCAGTGTTGGGTAGTTCTCTCAGATCTGTTAAACAAGCCCTCACCCTCCTCTGCAGATTACTATTAGTTTTTTCATGGAAGTGAGAGAGGTGTGGTTGTGAATGTGGTTGTGAGTGTAGTTGTGAATATAAATATGATTGTGAATGATTGTGATTCCGAATGTGATTGTGATACTAATTGTGATTCTGAATGTGAATGTGATTGTGATACTGAATGTGATTCTGAATGCGAATGTGATTGTGATACTAATTGTGATTGTGAATGTGATACTAATTGTGATTGTGAATGTGAATGTGATACTAATTGTGATTGTGAATGTGATTGTGATACTAATTGTGATTGTGATTGTGAATGTGATACTAATTGTGATTGTGAATGTGATACTAATTGTGATTGTGATTATGAATGTGAATGTGATTGTGATACTGAATGTGATTCTGAATGCGAATGTGATTGTGATACTAATTGTGATTGTGAATGTGAATGTGATACTAATTGTGATTATGAATGTGAATGTGCGTCATGCCTACTTATTTGTCAGGTCTGCACATTTCTGCTCCACATTACTATACTCTACCTGTAGTGCATTACAATGTGGTGGAGGCTGCGCGACTGATGGTAACCAGCTCATTTTATTTTTGGACAGAGTGGGCTCTCTACTACTTTTGAAGAATAATAAAATATTCGGGTGTGTAAAATGGGTCAACTTTGAGCACCTCTATCTCCTGAATGTTTCGGTGTTCAGGTCCAAAAAGTGAATTTCTAACACTCTACCATGGCCAAACATGTATGGAAGGTTTTGTTCATATCAACCAGTTTTTGCTCATTGGGAGGTGAGTTCTTGATTCCCAGTGTTTATCAGAGCACCCCACACATATTTTGTTTTATATTTCTTTGTAACTTTGATATAGTTAAAGGTAAACTATTCAACAAGGTCAACGGTTGTGTTTGAAGGTAGCCTTGATACAAGTCAGACCATAATCTTTATTTACCTTTTCACATTAAAATCATTTCTTTGGGGCAATTCTTCTTTGACCCGGGCATATGTATACAGAGTCCGTCGAAAACATCCTTGTCACTTCAATTTCTCTTTCAATGACTTACATGTCCACCTTTCAAAAGAACCCTGCAAATCCAATTATGACTTCTATTTCTAAACAACCTTCAGAAGCAGTGGTCATGATGAAAGCTGTTAGCGTATCAACCTACCATTTGTCATGTCTTTGAGTATTTCACACAGGCAGGATGTTCCTGTAAAAGTGATTTGTCTGACCCTCCTCTTTCAGCACTCAGCTTTAGAAGTTTCAAAAGGAAAACAAAAGCTCAGTCTTTCCACACATTCTCATGTTTGTCAGATGACTTATTACATGCAAGTCGAGAGATAGGATGGGTTTCATTTCATCTAATAGTTGGGGAAATCTTCACATTCTTTACTCACTGTGAACAGGAACTACAGCCCTGGTGCAATTATTTGCAAAGAGCAGGGGAAATGGAATTTAATGAATTGTAATTAAAGGGTTCATTTGAATTGAACTTTTGAGTTTCAATGTAAGGTTTCAGGTGCGCTAAAACACATAGTCCTCAGAGGAGGCTGGACTCCAGTTGATGCAAGCTGTTTGCTGCCTGCTCACATGGTAGCTAGACTCAATTCGCAAATGTGATCTCTTGCAAACAAACTGCCCATAGACCTTGCCCATACTGTAGGTACAGATCTAGGATCAGCTTACCCTCACCGAATCGTAACTTTCACTAGTAGTGGGAAACACTCAACTGACCTTAGATCAGCGTGTTTGGGCAACTTATCCACTGTTGCATCCCAAATGCCACCCTATTCTCCTTTGACCCGGGCCTATAGTGCACTGTAAATATAATAGGGTGCCATTTGGGACACACAACGTCTCTCCTGCCTCCTCTTGTCCAGGTGCAGACCTGCAGGTGTGCCAGCCCAAGGGCCTGACTTGCTGTTCCAGGAGGATGGAGGAACGTTACCAGATGACTGCCAGGCAGAATATGGAGTCAGGCCTGCAGACAGTCAGCGCACCGCTCAAACTCCTCATCATCCAGAACGCAGCTGTCTTCCAAGGTGAGAATGTTTCTAATGTGTGTCTTGACTGTTGTCCATCATACACACTTATCCAGAGACATTTACAGGAACAATTAGGATTAAGTGCCTTGCTCAAGAGCACATTCAAAAAATGCACCTAGTCAGCCCAGGGATTCAAACCGGCAACCTTTCAGTTACTGGCCCAACACTCTTAACCGCTATGCTACCTGCCGCCCCAACATCTCATTTGAACTTGGGTGGAGTCATGACGACAATTTAGGAGGATCAGGACAGTAGTTTCCTGTCTCAACTAGGCTATCACCATCTTGTTTTGCCCTTCTTTAAAATGGTTGCTGCTGCTTAATGAAAATGTATTGCATTTACAGTACATGTTTAACTTTTTAAGATACATTTTCAGTTACTGAGAGATACTGTTACTTCTCAGCATGCAGTCTGTTCTGTGGTGAGAGTTTTGACATGCAAGAGAACGTGGACCCACAGGACTATACTTTACAATGGGTAAACTCTTGTAGCAACTAGCATGACACGCCATCATCTTGACATGCCAATTAAAAGTTGATGTTTAATGTGGAGCAAAGGGCTTGGCTGACTTGGTTGTAAGCTACATGCTAACAATGTTAGAGACGGCCACTGTGGTTGACTCCAGTTCCCTAGAAGAAACTCGATGCTAATTGGTTTAGGATAGGACTTGAAAGAACTCCCTAAACAACCCACCGAGTGGAATCAATACTAGAACATGCTGGTCTTGTCCTGTTTTGTTTGATCTCTTTCTCTCTCCCCCCTCTCTGTCTCTTTCTCTCTCCGGTCCTCTCTCTCTCTTTCTCTCTCCTGTCCTCTCTCTCTCTTCCCCCCCTATGTCTCTCCTTCTCTCTCCCCTCCTCTGTCTCTTTCTATCTCCCTCTCCCCTCCTCTCTGTCTCTCTCTCTTTCTTTCTCTATTTCTTTCTTTCTTTCTTTCTTTCTTTCTTTCTTTCTTTCTTTCTTTCTTTCTTTCTTTCTTTCTTTTTCTCTCTCTCTCTCTCTCTCTCTCTCTCTCTCTCTCTCTCTCTTTACAACTCTGTCTCTTTTCTATTGGGAATTGAGTACATGCCTTCTTTGCAATCTTCTGTGCTCCTCTGTCTCTTTTGTTCTTTTGTGCACTCAGATCAAAGGCCTTCCCCCTCTCCATCTCCCATCTTGGAGTAGTATTCTCTCTCTCTCTCCCCCTCTCTTCTCCCTCCTCCTCCCCCCATCACCTGCCTCTCTCTTAACTCAGACTGCATCAGAGGTTTGCCCTTTTGAAGTCAACTTTGCCGAACAATGGTGAAAGTAATGACTCTGTCACAGGTTTTTCGGGGGCTGTTCAAATGACAAGCTGCTTCTGCATCGGGAGTAACAAGGAATATATCTTCTATTCCCTCATACCTGTTGATTAGAAACAGGTATCATCAGGAATCTCCATATAGAGAGTTATTTGTTTAGTCTGTTTCCCTCTATAAACTGTGTTCTGTGATATAAGTATGACCTCTCAAAAACAGTTTGACATTTCATAAGTTTGAGGTCACTTCAAATCAAATAACATTTTATTTTATCACATGCTTCGTAAACAACAGGTGTAGACTAACAGTGAAATGCTTGGTTAACAAAAGGTGTAGACTAACAGTGAAATGCTTGGTAAACAACAGGTGTAGACTAACAGTGAAATGCTTTGTAAACAGTAGGTGTAGACTAACAGTGAAATGCTTTGTAAACAGTAGGTGTAGACTAACAGTGAAATGCTTGGTAAACAAATGACTTAAATGTAAATGTAAATGTAAACAACAGGTGTAGACTAACAGTTAAATGCTTTGTAAACAACAGGTGTAGACTAACAGTGAAATGCTTGGTTAACAAAAGGTGTAGACTAACAGTGAAATGCTTGGTAAACAACAGGTGTAGACTAACAGTGAAATGCTTTGTAAACAGTAGGTGTAGACTAACAGTGAAATGCTTTGTAAACAGTAGGTGTAGACTAACAGTGAAATGCTTGGTAAACAAATGACTTAAATGTAAATGTAAATGTAAACAACAGGTGTAGACTAACAGTTAAATGCTTTGTAAACAACAGGTGTAGACTAACAGTGAAATGCTTTGTAAACAACAGGTGTAGACTAACAGTGAAATTCTTCGTAAACAACAGGTGTAGACTAACAGTGAAATGCTTTGTAAACAGCAGGTGTAGACTAACAGTGAAATGCTTTGTAAACAGCAGGTGTAGACTAACAGTGAAATGCTTGGTAAACAACAGGTGTAAACTAACAGTGAAATGCTTTGTAAACAACAGGTGTAGACTAACAGTGAAATGCTTTGTAAACAGCAGGTGTAGACTAACAGTGAAATGCTTTGTAAACAACAGGTGTAGACTAACAGTGAAATGCTTTGTAAACAACAAGTGTAGACTAACAGTGAAATGCTTTGTAAACAACAGGTGTAGACTAACAGTGAAATGCTTTGTAAACAGCAGGTGTAGACTAACAGTGAAATGCTTTGTAAACAACAGGTGTAGACTAACAGTGAAATGCTTTGTAAACAGCAGGTGTAGACTAACAGTGAAATGCTTTGTAAACAGCAGGTGTAGACTAACAGTGAAATGCTTTGTAAACAACAGGTGTAGACTAACAGTGAAATGCTTTGTAAACAACAGGTGTAGACTAACAGTGAAATGCTTTGTAAACAACAGGTGTAGACTAACAGTGAAATGCTTTGTAAACAACAGGTGTAGACTAACAGTGAAATTCTTCGTAAACAACAGGTGTAGACTAACAGTGAAATGCTTTGTAAACAACAGGTGTAGACTAACAGTGAAATGCTTCGTAAACAACAGGTGTAGACTAACAGTGAAATGCTTTGTAAACAGCAGGTGTAGACTAACAGTGAAATGCTTTGTAAACAGCAGGTGTAGACTAACAGTGAAATGCTTGGTAAACAACAGGTGTAGATTAACAGTGAAATGCTTTGTAAACAACAGGTGTAGACTAACAGTGAAATGCTTTGTAAACAGCAGGTGTAGACTAACAGTGAAATGCTTTGTAAACAACAGGTGTAGACTAACAGTGAAATGCTTTGTAAACAACAAGTGTAGACTAACAGTGAAATGCTTTGTAAACAACAGGTGTAGACTAACAGTGAAATTCTTCGGAAACAACAGGTGTAGACTAACAGTGAAATGCTTTGTAAACAGCAGGTGTAGACTAACAGTGAAATGCTTGGTAAACAACAGGTGTAGACTAACAGTTAAATGCTTGGTAAACAGCAGGTGTAGACTAACAGTGAAATGCTTTGTAAACAACAGGTGTAGACTAACAGTGAAATTTATACTTTCCAACATGTAGAGTTAAAGATAAAGATAATAATAATTTAAATTGTGACACAAGGAATAAATACACATTGAATAACAAATACCAATAACAAGTAAAAATAACATAGCTATATACATGGAGTATCAGGACCTAGTTGATGTGCAGGGGTACGAGGTAATAACATGGCTATATACATGGAGTACCAGGACCTAGTTGATGTGCAGGGGTACGAGGTAATAACATGGCTATATACATGGAGTACCAGGACCTAGTTGATGTGCAGGGGTACGAGGTAATAACATGGCTATATACATGGAGTATCAGGACCTAGTTGATGTGCAGGGGTACGAGGTAATAACATGGCTATATATATGGAGTACCAGGACCTAGTTGATGTGCAGGGGTACGAGGTAATAACATGGCTATATACATGGAGTACCAGGACCTAGTTGATGTGCAGGGGTACGAGGTAATAACATGGCTATATACATGGAGTATCAGGCCCTAGTTGATGTGCAGGGGTACGAGGTAATAACATGGCTATATACATGGAGTACCAGGACCTAGTTGATGTGCAGGGGTACGAGGTAATAACATGGCTATATACATGGAGTATCAGGACCTAGTTGATGTGCAGGGGTACGAGGTAATAACATGGCTATATACACGGAGTATCAGGACCTAGTTGATGTGCAGGGGTACGAGGTAATAACATGGCTATATACACGGAGTACCAGGACCTAGTTGATGTGCAGGGGTACGAGGTAATAACATGGCTATATATATGGAGTACCAGGACCTAGTTGATGTGCAGGGGTACGAGGTAATAACATGGCTATATACATGGAGTACCAGGACCTAGTTGATGTGCAGGGGTACGAGGTAATAACATGGCTATATACATGGAGTACCAGGACCTAGTTGATGTGCAGGGGTACGAGGTAATAACATGGCTATATACATGGAGTATCAGGACCTAGTTGATGTGCAGGGGTACGAGGTAATAACATGCCTATATACATGGAGTACCAGGACCTAGTTGATGTGCAGGGGTACGAGGTAATAACATGGCTATATACACGGAGTACCAGGACCTAGTTGATGTGCAGGGGTACGAGGTAATAACATGGCTATATACATGGAGTACCAGGACCTAGTTGATGTGCAGGGGTACGAGGTAATAACATGGCTATATACATGGAGTATCAGGACCTAGTTGATGTGCAGGGGTACGAGGTAATAACATGGCTATATACATGGAGTATCAGGCCTAGTTGATGTGCAGGGGTACGAGGTAATAACATGGCTATATACATGGAGTACCAGGACCTAGTTGATGTGCAGGGGTACGAGGTAATAACATGGCTATATACATGGAGTACCAGGACCTAGTTGATGTGCAGGGGTACGAGGTAATAACATGGCTATATACATGGAGTACCAGGACCTAGTTGATGTGCAGGGGTACGAGGTAATAACATGGCTATATACACGGAGTACCAGGACCTAGTTGATGTGCAGGGGTACGAGGTAATAACATGGCTATATACATGGAGTACCAGGACCTAGTTGATGTGCAGGGGTACGAGGTAATAACATGGCTATATACATGGAGTATCAGGACCTAGTTGATGTGCAGGGGTACGAGGTAATAACATGGCTATATACATGGAGTATCAGGCCCTAGTTGATGTGCAGGGGTACGAGGTAATAACATGGCTATATACATGGAGTACCAGGACCTAGTTGATGTGCAGGGGTACGAGGTAATAACATGGCTATATACATGGAGTACCAGGACCTAGTTGATGTGCAGGGGTACGAGGTAATAACATGGCTATATACATGGAGTATCAGGACCTAGTTGATGTGCAGGGGTACGAGGTAATAACATGGCTATATACATGGAGTACCAGGACCTAGTTGATGTGCAGGGGTACGAGGTAATAACATGGCTATATACATGGAGTACCAGGACCTAGTTGATGTGCAGGGGTACGAGGTAATAACATGGCTATATACATGGAGTATCAGGACCTAGTTGATGTGCAGGGGTACGAGGTAATAACATGGCTATATACATGGAGTATCAGGACCTAGTTGATGTGCAGGGGTACGAGGTAATAACATGGCTATATACATGGAGTACCAGGACCTAGTTGATGTGCAGGGGTACGAGGTAATAACATGGCTATATACATGGAGTACCAGGACCTAGTTGATGTGCAGGGGTACGAGGTAATAACATGGCTATATACACGGAGTATCAGGACCTAGTTGATGTGCAGGGGTACGAGGTAATAACATGGCTATATACACGGAGTACCAGGACCTAGTTGATGTGCAGGGGTACGAGGTAATAACATGGCTATATACATGGAGTATCAGGACCGAGTTGATGTGCAGGGGTACGAGGTAATTGAGTTAACTATGTACATACTGTATAGGTAGGGGTAAAGTGACTAGGCAAGAGATGGATAATAAACAGTAGCAGCAGTGTATGTGGTGAATATGAAAGTGTGTGTGTGTGTGGTGTCACTTTGCGTGTGTGCTCATGTTATGTGTGTGGGCATGTGTAGCGCGTGTGTGTATGTGTTTGTTGGGGTGTCAGTGTAAGTATGTGTGAGTGTGTGGATAGGGTCCAGTGTATGTGCATAGAGTCAGTGCAAGAGAGTTAGTGTAAAAAAGGGTCAATGCAGGTGGTTGGTGCATCGGTACAGCTTGCCGTGCAGTAGCAGATAGAACAGTCTATGGCTTGTTTTGCTTTGACAATTTTTTGGGTCTTCCTCTGACACACCTGGTATAGCCATGCTGGATGGCAGGGAGCCTGGCCCCCATTCTCCTGCGGGGAAAGAGGCACTGTCATGCCCTCTTCACATCTGTGTGGGTGTGTGTGGAACATGTTTACTTCCTTAGTGATGTGGACACTAAGGTCTCAACCCGTTCCACTACAGCCCCGTCGACATCGATGGGATTGTGCTCGCCCCTCCATTTCCTGTAGTCCACGATCAGCTCCTTTGTGGGAGAGGTTATTGTCTTGGCCAGGTCTCTGACCTCCTCCCTGTAGGCTGCATCATCGTCATCGATGATCAGTCTTATAACTGTTGTTTCGTCAGCTAACTTGATGGTGGTGTTGGAGTCATGCATGGCCACACAGTCGTGGGTGAACAGGGAGTACAAGAGGGGACTAAGCATACACTCTTGAGGGGCCCCCATGTTGATGGTCAGTGTGGCGGATGTGTTGTTGCCTACCCTCACCGCCTGGGGGCAGCCCTTCAGGAAGTCCAGGATCAAGTTGCAGAGGGATGTGTTCAGTCCCAAGGTCCTGAGCTTGGTAATGAGCTTAGATGGGACTATGCTGATCTGATCTGTCGTCAATGGCTATAGATGTGAGTGCTACGGGGCGATAGTCATTTAGGCAGGTTACCTTCGCATTTTTGGGCACAAGGACTATTGTGGTCTGCTTGAAACATGTTGGTATAACAGGGATAGGTTGAAAATGTCAGTGAAGACACTTTCCAGCGCATGTTTTGAGTACGCATCCTGGTATTCCGTTTGGCCCCGCAGCTACGGAGAGCAAGATCACCTAGTCGTCTGGGAACAGCTGGTGCTCTCAAGCATGGTTCAGTGTGGCTTTTGCACCATTCCTTTCTTTTTGGAGAGCAGAATTCCTTCCTCCTTTTTTAAAAGGATTTATTCAGAAAATACAGAAGAAGATGGGGAAGTAGGGCATGAGGAGAGATAGCTAACTGGAAAGGTGGTCTGGGGTATCGAACTCACAACCTTCAGGGCTCTGTGCTTGGAGTTACCACTCAACTACACAACTATGCAACTTTTACCTATTGGCTGTCTGTTAACAGTGCAGGTATTCCAACGAATGTAGACCGTCTTCGGGTACACCTTGGTGTGTTGTCACACATGTTCACACATTTCTTGTGAGATCTCTTTGTGACATCATGCTATGGGGGTCGGATAGCTATTACTTTGAATGAGCAGTGGTATCCCCATTTTCTGGTTCCGAGCCAAAACCTGTGCTTTTATATGATGCTCTGCTGGGCTACAAGTTTGAGGATGAAGTTTGATTTTGTGGAATGAGAACAGCAAAATATTTGCATAATGATAAAGTATGATAGTCAGATGGCAGCATATATTTTGACTTGATGGACCAGCCAAATTCATATTGATTCATCATTACCTCCATCCTCTCACTCTCAATGATTGCCCCTCTCACTGAAAGGCCTGATGTTGTCCAAGTTGTTTAAAATTGACAATCCTTCAGCCTTAGTAGGACAGCGATGCAAATCTTGAACTCTAATCTTTTGAAAATGAAAAGCTGATGCAGGCATGCTGAGAATTTAATTTCCTCAATTATGAAATATGATATTTCTGATGAACTTGTTATTATAATCAGCTGCTGCAAAGCCTTTGCCGAGCCTGAGGTTGATTATATATTTTCATATTTTTTTAATACCGGTGAAGTGTCTTGGGTGATTATTATTGTAGTAGCCTACCTTATGGAGTGAAAAGTGCCTCAGAGAGAAGGAGAGTTGTCAACTCGGTCAGCCGCACTAAAAAGCTAATCAGTGGAGGAGTTTGGTTTTTGCCATTTCCTTCAAAGTGACTGACATCTCCAGTTACTGCAGTAATGTGTGCTTTAGAGCAGTTTCAGTGATGGGTAAAGGTCGGAGGAGGAGGAGGAGGAGGCGGAGGCGGAGGCGGAGGAGGCGGAGGCACAATAGCCTCACTTTGAACCAACCATTAGGGAGGGAATGTTGGGGACACAATTTGTCTTCAAAAAGAGACGAGAGAGCAGAACAGATTATTTTGTTTACAGTGTGTTCAATTAAATGTGGTGTGACTGATGCATTTTAAATGAGTAATTCTACCCTACTGTAGGTACAGTATTTGTGTGAAGAAGCAAAACAGTATCCGACTGGAGATGTGACAGACGGGACTTGGGCCTACATTCAGTCAGTTCAGTCTTAACCCGCAATAACATTTACGCAATACCGTCGGGGTTAGGGTTAGGGTGATTCACATTTTTGTAATAAAAAAAAAAACTTCACATTTTCAAACAGTCCATTAATATTTTACAACGGGGCTATACATTTGGGTGAGTTTTTTTTTCTCACCTGAGTAGCCTATTTTCACTGCCAAAAATAAAATGAAACCATCTAGTATTCAGCGAAATAACAACACAATGTCAAATACAGGTAGCCTCATCAAATAATTAACATCCAATCACATTAACCGCTACTCTCTCACAGGAATTCCACTAACGGTCCGTATGTAGCTGCTGCTCATTCCGTTTGCTCAAAAAATTGATAAATGGTTATTAAAAAGTAAGGCCAGTGTCCATAGAGACACATACCAGCTCTACTGGTAGTACTGCTATTACCAGCAGTACTACACTTGCACCTGTCGACGACACAAGTTGTTCTGCTTCCACGAGCACATCCAATAATAATAATTCAATAATTCTACATTTGTTGTTAGCCCAGCTAACATGGACACTGACAGTTGTGAATCTGATGCAGCCGAAGAGCTACTGCCCCCCTTACCCGGGAAAGCACCGAACAACAGACAGGGACGTTGGACCATCGAAGAGGGGCAAATATTATGAGAATTACATTGATTTGGTGTTCACTTATATTGGGAGTAGTGCCTTTCCTCAGGCACAGTGTGTTATATGTGCAAAAGTACTATCTCACTACTCGATGAAACCTTCACAATTGCGCAGACATTTAGAAACAAAACATGACAATTAGAAAAATAAGCCAGAGGAGTTTTTTGAGCGAGAATTAAGATGACTTTCGAGTAGTAAGACATGTATAAAAGCAACATATACCATGAATAAGAAGGGGCCAGAAGTGTCTTATATGGTGATGTCATGACATTGCCCTGTTGGTGAGGTTTATGAGCCCCATGAATACCTTTCCACCCTTTCTCTCTCTACTCTAAGATTTGACTCTTGGAAAGCCCTCTGTTAACATAGAGAGAGTCTGGTAACATCAAAAGGTTGGGAACGGAACCAACCAGTTGGATTGGTACTTAAAGAATATTATGTCAGATCAGTTGACGTCTGAGACATTATTACTGACGATAGGACGACATAAACTGTATCTTGGAAAGTCTACACATTCTAGTTGGAAAGTCTACACATTCTATCAGATTCACATGGAATTGTTGTGCAATTTAAATGTTTAAATATGAAACTATTTGTGAAAAGATGAAATGTAATCTTTCCTTCTAAATGAGAGAATTGTTTTCATTGTTCATAGTTGTTTTATTTATTTTACTAGAGTATCTTGCCATGGCAAATCGCGCTGTTAAGACACTGATACCCTTTGCAACCACGTACCTACAGTATGTGAGAGTGGATTCTCGGCCCTCACTAGCATGAAAACTAAATACAGGCACATACTGTGTGTGGAAAATGATTTAAGACTGAGACTCTCTCCAATACAACCTAACATTGCAGAGTTATGTGCATCCTTTCAAGCATACCCTTCTCATTAACCTGTGGTGAGTATTTCACAATTTCCGATGAACAAATAATGTTTTATATGAAAGATGGTTAAATATTGATTATTATTATATTATTATTTGTTCCCTGGTCCTATAAGAGCTCTTTGTCACTTCGCACGAGTCGGTTTGTGACAAAAACTCACACTCATTCTTATTTTTAATAAATGTATCGTATAGTGTGTGTGTGGCTGGCTTACAATGATGGCAAAACACAACATTTGAGAGTGCACTGACCCTGGTGCTAGAGGGTTATGCAGCTGGAGGTTGAATGTTTGAAGGGGTACGAGACTATAAAAAGTTTGGGAACCACTGACCTAGAGGACATTGCCATAGGTAGAAATCCCTTGGAGCTGTGTTATACAAGCTCAAACCGTGGAATGTATTGTAATCTACACCGCTACTAGGTTAGTATCAATACTTATTCTAACGATTTTCAATTTGACTGTCATTATTTCTATATAGCCTTTCTTGTTCTAAACTTCTAACGTGGGTGGGATGTAGGGATGGGTGTGGTTTTGTGACGATGATCACAAGAGGAGCAACCATTCACCGATTTGACAGCTTCAACGCAGTTACACCTCCGACATTGCCCAAACAAAATGAATGATATGCCTTGAAGTTGTTGGTTATTTTGGGTTAATGCTGAACTGATTGAACCTAGGCATTGGAGTATTCTTTACATCCCAGCATATGGGGAGAAGGCAAAACAACACACTCACAAATGAGCTTCTCTCGGCTGGCTCCACTACACAGACCCTGGAGGGCAGGGATCACAAACCACATTACTGTCTCTACAGTGTCATCACACACCATTACTCCACTGCACTCCAGTGAGAAACCGGCACCCTGAAAGAGCCAGAGGAACCATCGGGGTTCACCAGGGGGAGTCACTTAGAAGTCCAAAGTGAACCTCCAGTTAATAAACATGAGAGAATTGGAGAGCAGTCTTGGTTAGTGGGTACATGAACGAGGGTTAAGGAGCCTTGATTGCTCAGACTCCCAGAGACTTGGGTGATAAAAGTGGATAGCAGTATCTGGCTACATGCAGAATAAACATGTGGACAATGAGGGAGGGAGAGAAAGTCTGTGATGTCAATTCCTCTGCCTGTAAGGAAAGTGGGACAGCTAGCACCCCTGGAACGACTGGCTGGGTCCAGGGAAAGCAGGCGCAGTGGGGAGGTACACAAACTGCTCTGACTGTGGTTGCCTCCCAAATGGCACCCTATTCCCTTTGTAGTGCACTACTTTTGAGCAGAGCCCTATGGGTCCTGTCCACAAGTAGTGCACTATAGGGAATAGTGTGCCATTTGGGAAGCAGACTCACAGGAAGCATGAGGCGGTGTGAGCTGGGCTATCCGTACGTGGTACTGCGAAGTAGTGAAGCTATATGCTCATCTCGGAAAAACTCTCTCTGAAAACCTCTCTTTGAAAACAACTCACAGGGGAAAAGGAGCACTGGAAATGATAGGGAGTTGGGAGCTAGCTTGAAAGGACATTCAAACATCAACACATCGGACAACCTGGGGTGTTCAGCTTCACTGCTACACCACAGAATATGTCTGATGAGGCCCTTATTGCAACTGTCACAATGAAGAGAGCTAGGATACCCAATGACAAGAGCTAGGAGACCCAATGACAAGAGCTAGGAGACCCAATGACAAGAGCTAGGAGACCCAATGACAAGAGCTAGGAGACTCAATGACAAGAGCTAGGAGACCCAATGACAAGAGCTAAGAGACCCAATGACAAGAGCTAGGAGACCCAATAACAAGAGCTAGGAGACCCAATGACAAGAGCTAGGAGACCCAATGACAAGAGCTAGGAGACCCAATGAAGAGAGCTAGGATACCCAATGACAAGAGCTAGGAGACCCAATGAAGAGAGTTAGGATACCCAAATGACAAGAGCTAGGAGACCCAATGACAAGAGCTAGGAGAGCCAATGAAGAGAGCTAGGAGACCAACTGAAGAGAGCTAGTAGACCCAACCGAACGCATAAAAAATGTGAACAGCAGAAAAAAACCTGGAATAAATCTCTTTCCTGTCCTTGAGTTTTCCCGCACCTCATTGCTCCTAGCGGGGCCATCAAATTAGCATCTCATTAGCACCTGAAAAAAGTTGTATCGACTTTTCCTCCTCTCTTAGAGATGGGTTTTAATTACTCTTAAGTGTATTAGGAATTAGAATTGCGGACCCCCGTGGCCACTGGCAGAGGTGGGGGTTGACCTTGGGAACAAGCGCTGCCCTCATTTGTCTCCGATATTGCTGAATGGACTGGAGGAGGCTGGATGATCCAGGGTCTCTCAGGGCAGATCTGCACTTCCCTCCAACAGAAGAGCTACCTCTCCCTCCAACAGAAGGGCTGCCTCTCCCTCCAACAGAAGGGCTGCCTCTCCCTCCAACAGAAGAGCTACCTCTCCCTCCAACAGACGAGATACCTCTCCCTCCAACAGAAGAGCTACCTCTCCCTCCAACAGAAGAGCTGCCTCTCCCTCCAACAGAAGAGCTGCCTCTCCCTCCAACAGAAGAGCTGCCTCTCCCTCCAACAGAAGGGCTGCCTCTCCCTCCAACAGAAGAGCTACCTCTCCCTCCAACAGACGAGATACCTCTCCCTCCAACAGAAGAGCTACCTCTCCCTCCAACAGAAGAGCTGCCTCTCCCTCCAACAGAAGAGCTGCCTCTCCCTCCAACAGAAGAGCTGCCTCTCCCTCCAACAGAAGAGCTGCCTCTCCCTCCAACAGAAGAGCTGCCTCTCCCTCCAACAGAAGAGCTGCCTCTCCCTCCAACAGAAGAGCTGCCTCTCCCTCAAACAGCCTCTCCCTCCAACAGAAGAGCTGTCTCTCCCTACAACAGCCTCTCCCTCCAACAGAAGAGCTGTCTCTCCCTCCAACAGAAGAGCTGCCTCTCCCTCCAACAGCCTCTCCCTCCAACAGAAGAGCTGCCTCTCCCTCCAACGGCGTCTCCCTCCAACAGAAGAGCTGCATCGCCCTCCAACAGAAGAGCTGCCTCGCCCTCCAACAGAAGAGCTGCCTCGCCCTCCAACAGAAGAGCTGCCTCTCCCTCCAACAGAAGAGCTGCCTCTCCCTCCAACAGCCTCTCTCAGGGCAGAGCTGCCTCTCCTTTCAACAGAAGAGCTGCCTCTCCATCCAACAGAAGAGCTGTCTCTCCCTCCAACAGAAGAGCTGCCTCTCCCTCCAACAGCCTCTCCCAGGGCAGAGCTTCCTCTCCCTCCAACAGAAGAGTTGCCTCGCCCTCCAACAGAAGAGCTGCCTCTCCCTCCAACAGAAGAGTTGCCTCTACCTCCAACAGCCTCTCCCTCCAACAGCCTCTCTCAGGGCAGAGCTGCCTCTCCCTCCAACAGCCTCTCCCTCCAACAGAAGAGCTGTCTCTCCCTCCAACAGAAGAGCCTCCTCTCCCTCCAACAGCCTCTCCCTCCAACAGAAGAGCTGCCTCTCCCTCCAACAGAAGAGCTGCCTCACCCTCCAACAGAAGAGCTGCCTCTCCTTTCAACAGAAGAGCTGCCTCTCCTCCAACAGAAGAGCTGCCTCTCCCCCCAACAGAAGAGCTGCCTCTCCCCCCAACAGAAGAGCTGCCTCTCCCCCCAACAGAAGAGCTGCCTCTCCCCCCAACAGAAGAGCTGCCTCTCCCTCCAACAGAAGAGCTGCCTCTCCCTCCAACAGAAGAGCTGCCTCTCCCTCCAACAGAAGAGCTGCCTCTCCCTCCAACAGAAGAGCTGCCTCTCCCTCCAACAGAAGGGCTGCCTCTCCCTCCAACAGAAGGGCTGCCTCTCCCTCCAACAGAAGAGCTACCTCTCCCTCCAACAGACGAGATACCTCTCCCTCCAACAGAAGAGCTACCTCTCCCTCCAACAGAAGAGCTGCCTCTCCCTCCAACAGAAGAGCTGCCTCTCCCTCCAACAGAAGAGCTGCCTCTCCCTCCAACAGAAGGGCTGCCTCTCCCTCCAACAGAAGAGCTACCTCTCCCTCCAACAGAAGAGCTGCCTCTCCCTCCAACAGAAGAGCTGCCTCTCCCTCCAACAGAAGAGCTGCCTCTCCCTCCAACAGAAGAGCTGCCTCTCCCTCCAACAGAAGAGCTGCCTCTCCCTCCAACAGAAGAGCTGCCTCTCCCTCCAACAGAAGAGCTGCCTCTCCCTCCAACAGAAGGGCTGTCTCTCCCTCCAACAGAAGAGCTGCCTCTCCCTCCAACAGAAGAGCTGCCTCTCCCTCCAACAGAAGAGCTGCCTCTCCCTCAAACAGCCTCTCCCTCCAACAGAAGAGCTGTCTCTCCCTCCAACAGAAGAGCTGCCTCTCCCTCCAACAGCCTCTCCCTCCAACAGAAGAGCTGCCTCTCCCTCCAACGGCGTCTCCCTCCAACAGAAGAGCTGCATCGCCCTCCAACAGAAGAGCTGCCTCGCCCTCCAACAGAAGAGCTGCCGCTGCCTCTCCTTCCAACAGAACAGCTGCCTCTCCTTCCAACAGAACAGCTGCCTCTCCGTCCAACAGAAGAGCTGCCTCTCCCACCTACAGAAGAGCTGTCTCTCCCTCCAACAGCCAATAATCAAAGTCACAGATTCCTCTTTTCCTCCAAGTCCAATCATTGTCTCCGGCTCGTTAGTGATTCACCCGATCTTAAGTGCTTCTGGCGTCTGGTTTGAACAGCCCCTCTTTCTCCCTCCCCCTCTCTTTACCCCCTCTTCCTCTCTCTCTCTCTCTCTCTCTCTCTCCCCTCTCTCTTTCCCTCTCTCCCTCTCTCCCCAGCCATCCACTCTCCTTTAATAATCCCCTGCCTCGTTTTCTCTGCGGAGTAATTTTATTTTCTGTCGAAGTTCTCCCATCTGCAACCCAATAATGGTGAAGACTATTGAAGTGAGTGAGTTCCTGCTGCTTCGAGCTTTAGGCGTCTCCAGTTGTTTACTCGCCACCCCAAGGCAGATGTAATAAGTTAATGACGGGTAGTGCCATCTCCATCTCCAACAGGCCCCTTCATGCGTCGTTTACTTGACAAGTTGCAATCTACTGCCCATTACCACGTATTTCTCTATCAAATTGTAATTTGTTTCTAACTTAATAGCCAGTGTTTTATTATTATGCCTCACGTATTTGCTCAGTTGTAATGAGATTTCCAGATCCTCTCCAAGTCCATACCGTCAGAGCCTCGCTGGGTCTATGCAAACTGTGGGGGGAAATAGATACTTATTAGAGCAGTGTAATCCTAGAACTGCTCTGTCTTTCTCTGGGAGGTTCTGTGGTATCGGGGGATTCAGGGAGGGGAGTCTCAGAGGCCTAGTGCATTAGGAAGAGCTTAGCGAGGCATTAGAGTAGCTACGTGTCTGTAAGTCTCTGTGTACATCAGTGTGTGCCGTGAGGGGATCAAATCATCTCAAACTGCAGGGCCATGGTGATGAGAGTCCTGAGAGGCCAAGGATCAGCCTGCTTCTATTGGTCCCCTGGTTTAGTGACAGCAAGCCAGAGTCAAGATCACACCAGGCAAACAGAGGATTGCTTACTACTGGGTAATAATCTGCATCCCAATGGCACCCTATTCCCCATATAGTGCACTAGTTTTGACTACTGTTTGTTCCGGACCAGGCCCAAATTCCCGTCATTCACATGAAGAAAAGACAGAGATACAGGGGGCGCAGATCCGAGTGGTTTGTGAGTATTCGTCGGCAAGTGGGTAACCCACCTTTACCATCCGTTCTATTGGCCAATGTGCAATCACTGGAGAATAAACTGAATGAGCTCCGTTTGAGACTATCCTACCAACGGGACATTAAAAACTCTAATATCTTATGTTTCACCGAGTTGTGGCTGAACGACGACACGGATAATGTACAGTTGGCTGGGTTTTCTGTGCATCGGCAGGACAGAACAGCTACGTCCGGTAAAACGAGGGGTGGTGTTGTGTATCTATTTGTCAATAACAGCTGTTGCGCAATGTCTAATATTAAGGAAGTCTCGAGGTATTGCTCGCCTGAGGTAGAGTACCTCATGATAAGCTGTAGACCACACTATCTACCAAGAGAGTTTTCATCTACATTTTTGTAGCTGTCTATTTATAACCACAAACCGATGCTGGCATTAAGACCGCACTCAACGAGCTGTATAAGGCCATAAGCAAACATTTAGCCCGCCTAAATGTCTTTTATGCTCGCTTCGAGGCAAGCAACACTGAAACATGCATGAGAGCACCAGCTGTTCTGAACGACTGTGTGATCAATCTCTCCGTAGCCGATGTGAGCAAGACCTTTTAACAGGTCAACATTCACAAGGCCGCATGGCCATACAGATTACCAGGATGTGTACTCAGAGTATGCACAGACCAACTGGCAAGTGTCTTTACTGACATTTTCAACCTCTCCCTGACCGAGTCTGTAATACCTACATGTTTCAAGCAGACCACCATAATCCCCATGCCCAAGAAAGCAAAGGTAACCTGCCTCAATGACTACCACCCCGTAGCACTCACTTCGGTAGCCATGAAGCACTTTGAAAGGCTGGTCATGGCTCACATCAACACCATCATCCTGGAAACCCTAAACCGACTTCAATTCACATACTGCTCCAAAAGATCCACAAATTATGCAATCTCAATCGCACTCCACACTGGCCTTTCCCACCTGGACAAATGGAAAACCTATGTGAGAATGATGTTCATTGACTACAGCTCAGCGGTCAACACCATAGTGCCCACAAAGCGCATCACTAAGCTAAGAACCCTGGGACTAAACACCTCCCTCTGCAACTGGATCCTGAAGGTTCGGACGGGCCGCCCAAAGGTGTTAAGGGTAGCCAACAACATATCTACCATGCTGATCCTCAACACGGGGGCCCCTCAGGGATGTGTGCTTAGTGCTCTCTTGTACTCCCTGTTCACCAACGACTGCGTGGCCAAGCACGACTCCAACACCATCAAGTTTGCTGACGACACAACAGTGGTAGGCCTGATCACCGACAACTATGAGACAGCCTGTAGGGAGGAGGTCAGAGACCTGGCAGTGTGGTGCCCTGGCAGTGTGGTGCCAGGGCAACAACCTCTCCCTAAATGTGAGCAAGACAAAGGAGCTGATCGTTGACTACAGGAAGAGAAGGGCCGAACACGCCCCCATTCACAACGACAGGGCTGTATTGGAGTTGGTCGAGAGTTTCAAGTTCCTTGGTGTCCACATCAACAACAAACTATCATGGTCCAAACACACCAAGACAGTCGTGAAGAGGGCACGACAATGCCTTTTCCCCCCCGGGAGACCAAAAATATTTGGCATGGGTCCCCAGATCCTCAAAAAGTTCTACAGCTGCACCATCGAGAGCATCCTGACCAGTTGCATCACTGCCTGGTATGGCAACTGCTCGGCGTCTGGACGTAAGGCTCTACAGAGGGTGGTACGTACGGCCCAGTACATCACTGGGGCCAAGCTTCCTGTCATCCAGGGCCAATATACTAGGTGGTGTCAGAGGCAGGCCCAAATTGTCAAAGACTCCAGTCACCCAAGTCATAGACTATTCTCTCTGCTACCTCACAGCAAGCGGTACCGAAGTCTAGGTCCAACAGGCTGCTTAACTGCTTCTATCCCCAAGCCATAAGACTGCTGAACAATTCATCAAATGGCCACCAGACTATTTTCATTGACATCCCCCCCCCCCCTTGTTTGTACACTGCTGCTACTTGCATAGTCACTTTACCCCTACCTACATGTACAAATTACCTCGACAAACCTGTACCCCTGCACATTGACTCATTACCGGTACCCCCGTCTATATAGTCCCGTTATTATTATTTTATTGTGTAACTTTTTATTATTTTTTACTTTAGTTTATTTTGTAAATATTTTCTTAACTCTATTTTCTTAAAACTGCATTGTTGGTCAAGGGCTTGTAAGTAAGCATTTCATAGTTTAAATGTTTTTTATTTATTTCATCTTTATTTAACCAGGTTGGCCAGTTGAGAACAAGTTCTCATTTACAACTGCGACCTGGCCAAGATAAAGCAAAGCAGTGCGACAAAAATATCAACAGAGTTACACATGGGATAAACAAACTACAGTCAATAACACAAATTTAAAAATCTGTACACAGTGTGTGCAAATAAAGTAAGGAGGTAAGGCAATAAATAGGCCATAGTGGCGAAGTAATTACAATTTAGGTATTTACACTGGAGTGATATATGTGCAGATGAGGACATGCAAGTAGAAATACTGGTGTGCAGAAGAGCAGAAAAACAAATATGGGGATGAGGTACTGTGGGTAGTTGGTTGGATGGGCTATTTGCAGATGGGCTGTGAACAGCTGCAGTGATCGGTCAGCTGCTCTGACAGCTGACACTTAAAGTTAGTGAGGGAGATATGTCTCCAACTTCAGTGATTTTTGCAATTCGTTCCAGTCATTGGCAGCAGAGAACTGGAAGGAGAGACAGCCAAAGGAGGTGTTGGCTTTGGGGATGACCAATAAAATATACCTGCTGGAGCGCTTGCTATGGGTGGGTATTGCTATGGTGACCAGTGAGCTGAGATAAGGTGGAGCTTTACCTGGAGCCATTGAGTTTGGCGACGAATAGCCAATGAGAGCATACAGGTCGCAGTGGTGGGTGGTATATGGGTCTTTGGTGACAAACGGATGGCACTGTGATAGACTACATCCAATTTGCTGAGTAGAGTGTTGGAGGCTATTTTGTAAATGACATCGAAGTCATTTCGGCGATGATAGTTTTACGAGGGTGTGTTTGGCAGCATGAGTGAAGGATGCTTTGTTGCGAAATAGGAAGACGATTCTAGATTTAATTTTGGATTGGAGATGCTTAATATGAGTCTGGAAGGAGAGTTTACAGTCTAACCAGAAACCTAGGTATTTATAGTTATAGTTTATAGTTATAGTTTATAGTCCACATATTCTAAGTCAGAACCATCCAGAGTAGTGATGCTAGTCGGGCGGGTTCAGGCAGCGATCGGTTGAAGAGCATGCTTTTCGTTTTACTAGCATTTAAGAGCAGTTGGAGGCCATGGAAGAAGTGTTGTATGGCGTTGAAGCTCGTTTGGAGGTTTGTTAACGCAGAAGGGCCAGATGTATACAGAATGGTGTCGTCTGCATAGAGGTGGATCAAAGAATCACCCACAGCAAGAGCGACATTGTTGATGTATACAGAGAAAAGAGTTGGCCTGAGAATTGAACCCTGTGGCACCCCCTTAGGGACTGCCAGAGTTATGGACAACAGGCCCTCCGATTTGACACACAGAACTCTATCTGAGAAGTAGTTAGTGAACCAGGCGAGGCACTCATTAGAGAAACCAAGGCTTTTGAGTCTGCCGATAAGAATACAGTGATTGATATCGTTTAGGAACTTGAGCGTGGCTGAGGTGCACCCGTGGCCAGCTCGGAAACCGGATTGCATAGCGGAGAAGGTACGGTGGGATTCGAAATGGTCGGTGATCTGTTTGTTCACTTGGCGGCTTCACCAGTTGCTGCGGGGGGGGGTGCAGAGCTGTTGGCCGGGGTTGGGGTAGCCAGGTGGAGAGCATGTCCATCCTTAGAGAAATGCTTATTGATATTGAGCTGCCCACTAGCTTCAGTGCAGTGGGCAGCTGGGAGGAGGTGCTCTTTTTCTCCATGGACTTTGCAGTGTCCCAAAACTTTTTGGAATTAGTGCTGCAAGATGCAAATTTCTGTTTGAAAACCATTAAGGACAAAACCCACCATAAGGAACGTAGACCGTGTGCAGTAGATCACCTGCTGGTTGTCGACGGGGGTTATTAAACATGTACAATTGAAGGAAAACAAAATGATTGCATAAATTCTGTGGTCAGAGAAGATAGAACCGCCACCCGCTGCTTTGAACTGTCAGTCAGCATGGCCTGATATGTCTTTTAGGCCTCTGAACTGAAGATACCTCAACATCCCATTTGATATACCACTATAGCAAACCTGATCGTTTTTCAGTTCACCAAAACCATATTATTTCAGGTTATTATCCTGAATAACTCTGAGTTATATTTAGGTTGTCACGGGGATACTCCGTGGGAGGCTAATTCCCAACAGAGTTGAGAGTCCTTTTAAATTGCTCCTGTTGTCTTTTGTTTCTTAGTGCATGTTTTTAATCACACCTTCCCTCTTTTTATTTGACCACCCTGGCACCCAAATGCGGCGGCTGCTTTTCTGCTGATAGTGCGTCAGCCAGTCGGCGCCACATGGGGTACAGATATTAGCATATTATTTCAACTGTGGCTCTGAAAATCTTCAATAGCAGAATGATTCCCCCAGAAAGAAACAGAGCCCAACTCTCAGACCTTCATTTGCAGTTTGTTGTTGTTATTTCAGAATAAGGCTGATTTCTCCATTAAGATAAAGTGTTGCTTTCTCCCTGTCACATTCAGTATGGACAGACCTGGGGAGGAGTCAGCAAAATACTTCCTAAACTTGTGGTTGGACGGAATGAGGGGAAAAAAATGAAAGGCAAAATGACCTATGAACATGTTTCTTTTGTCTGTCATCTCTTCTCTTTTTTCTTTCTCTCTCTCTTTTTCTCTCTCTCTTTCTCTCTCTCTCTCTCTCTCTTTTCTCTCTCTTTTTCTCTCTCTCTTTTTTCTCTCTCTCTCTCTCTCTCTCTCTCTCTCTCTCTCTCTCTCTCTCTCTCTCTCTCTCTCTCTCTCTCTCTCTCTCTTTTCTCTCTCTCTCTCTTTTCTCTCTCTCTCTCTCTTTTCTCTCTGTCTGTTACGACTCGTTTGTGGATTGACCGGACCAAGGTGCAGCGTGGTAGGCGTACATTGTTCTTTTTATTGATGACACCAAAAGCAAAATAACAACGACAGAAACGAAAGCGCACAGTTCTGTAAGGCAAAATAAACTATACAGAAAACAAGATCCCACAAAACCCAAAAGGAAAATGACAACCTATATACAATGCCCAATCAGAGACAATGATAGACAGCTGCCTACAATTGGCAAAATTACTTATGAACATGTTTCTTTTGTCTGTAATTTCTTATATATTTCTCTCTCTCTCTCTGTCTCTCTCTCTCTCTTTATCTTTCTCTTTCTTTCTCTCTCTCCCTCTCTTTTTCTTTTTCTCTCGCTCTCTTTTTCTCTCTCTCTCTCTTTTTCTCTCTCTTTTTCTCTCTCGTTTTCTCTCTCTTTTTCTCTTAATTCAATTCAATTCAATTTGCTTTATTGGCATAACATAACAATATACATATTGCCAAAGCTTACTTTTGATATTTACAATATTAAGATAACAGTAACAACAATAACCAAGGGTCAAAATAATAATAATAACAATAAGCATACAATAAAGGACATGTGCAGGTTGATTGGTCTGTCAGAAACTGTCCCTCATTTTATGGCAGGCAGTAATGTAGTGTGCTGCCAACCCACAGCTCTCTGCGTCCTCCCCCAACAGGACCGGTAGCCCATTCTCATCAGAGAGGTCTTTGAAACCTTGAGTAAGGGTTTCACATTTGGGGAAATTACACTCTCTAATTGTTTTATATTTTTTACATTTTGTCAGGAAATGCAGCTCTGTCTCAGGTTCTGTTGTGGTGCAGTGGTTGCACAGCCTTTCCTCTATGGGGAGCCAAGTTTTCATGTGTCTACCCTTCTCAATGGCAAGGATGTGCTCACTGAGCCTGTACTTTGTCAAGGTTTTTCTAAGGTTTTGAACAGTAACCATGGTCAGATAGTTAGCCATGGTGTACTATCGATTTAGGGCCAGATAGCACTGCATTTTGCTTTGTGCTTGTGCTTCCCAATACGCAATGTAGTTTTGTTTTGATTGTGTTGTAATTTATTTTATTCTTTGATTGGATGTTCTGATCCTGAGGCTTTGTTAGTAGAACAGGTTTGTGAACTCAGCCCCAGGATCAGCTGGATGAGGGGACTCTTTTCTTTGCTCAGCTCTTGGCATTGCAGGGCTTGGTAATGATATGAGAGGGGCTCACTGGATTTTAGATGTTTCCAAAACTTAATTGCTCTTTTTTGAGTTTTTATCATTAGTGGATATTGGCCTCATTCTGCCCTGCAAGCATTGTTTGTAGTTTTCCTCTGGACATGTAGGATAATCTTACAGAACTCTGCATGCAGGGTTTCAATGGGGTGTTTGTCCCATTTGGTGAAATCTTGTTTTGCAAGTGGACCCCACACCTCGCTGCCATAAAGTGCAATTGGATCAATTTAAATTTCTCTCTCTCTATCCATCTCTTTGTTTCTCTCTCTCTCTTTCTGTTAGTATAATTTAATTATGCCGATGTGCTTTCATCAATTGAAAGCCCTTCGTCTATTTTATGAGAATTTGCAAGATTTCTTGTTTGCATAAAATAGACGCAGACCAGTCTTTAAATAATAGGTAATAGAATTTATTCTCGGAGCGCGCTACCACTCAAAACAAATGCATCAGTTTAAATACAGATCATGACGTCATTTCACTGTCTTAAACGAACCCCCCCCCCTCTCGACAGGACAAAGTAAGGTGAAAAGTTCATTCTATCTTACTAACACACTCCCAGATAACTTTTGACCCCTCAACATTATCGATCACCACTGAACTGACAGGTTTAATTAACAGAAACCCTAGGAATGCACTCACTGCCTTATCTAAAAACCCCAGAGCTAAGTTTCAGGTTGGGTCAACCATAGGCTAACGACCTTATGTGTTTACACAGTCCACAACCCATTTGTTCCTGCCCAGTTGGAATGGTTTTATTACTCCTTTCTCCTGTCACACATTTTCTTCTTATGAACTCATATTGTCTATTTAAACATACAGAGTATAGTTTATCTAGACACAATTCTATTTAAAATGGGGATATTGTTTATTCATTTATCCATAATAAATCAATAATAAATTCAACACTTTCTCTCTCATTTTCTCTCTTTTTTTCTCTCCCTCTCTCTTATATACAGTTGAAGTCGGAAGTTTACATACACTTAGGTTGGAGTCATTAACTTGTTTTTCAACCACTCCACACATTTATTGTTAACTAACTATAGTTTTGGCAAGTCGGTTAGGACATCTACTTTGTGCATGACAAGTAATTTTTACAACAATTGTTTACAGACAGGTTATTTCACTTATAATTCACTGTATCACAATTCCAGTGGGTCAGAAGTTTACATACACTAAGTCGACTGCTTGGACATCCACAAGTCTGGTTCATCCTTGGGAGCAATTTCCAAATGCCTGAAGGCACCACGTTCATTTGTACAAACCTATAGTATGCAAGTATAAACACCATGGGACCACGCAGCCGTCATACCGCTCAGGAAGGAGACGCGTTCTGTCTCCTAGAGATGAACGTACTTTGGTGTGAAAAGTGCAAATAAATCCCAGAACAACAGCAAAGGTGAAGATGCTGGAGGAAATTGGTACAAAAGTATCTACATCCACAGTTAAACGAGTCCTATATCGACATAACCTGCGTGGCCGCTCAGCAAGGAAGAAGCCACTGCTCCAAAACCGCAATAAAAAAGCCAGACTACGGTTTGCAACTGCACATGGGGACAAAGATCGTACTTTTTGGAGAAATGTCCTCTGGTCTGATGAAACAAAAATAGAACTGTTTGGCCATAATGACCATTGCTATGTTTGGAGGAAAAAGAGGGAGGCTTGCAAGCCGAATAACACCATTCCAACCGTGAAGCACGGGGGTGGCAGCATCATGTTGTGGGGGTGCTTTGTTGCAGGAGGGACTGGTACACTTCACAAAATAGATGGCATCATGAGGAGGAAAATTATGTGGATATATTGAAGCAACATCAAAAGACATCAGTCAGGTAGTTAAAGCTTTGTCACAAATGGGTCTTCCAAATGGACAATGACCCCAAGCATACTTCCAAAGCTGTGGCAAAATAGCTTAAGGACAACAAAGTCAAGGTATTGGAGTGGCCATCACAAAGCCCTGACCTCAATCCCATAGAACATATGTGGGCAGAACTGAAAAATGATGTGCGAGCAAGGAGGCCTACAAACCTGACTCAGTTACATCAGCTCTGTCAGGAGGAATGGGCCAAAATTCACCCAACTTATTGTGGGAAGCTTGTAGAAGGCAACCCGAAACGTTTGATCAAAGTTAAACAATTTAAAGGCAATGCTACCAAATACAAATTGAGTATATGTAAACATCTGACCCACTGGGATTGTGATGAAAGAAACAAAAGTTGGAATAAATAATTCTCTCTACTATTATTCTGACATTTCACATTCTTAAAATAGAGTGGTGATCCTAACTGACCTAAAACAGGGAATATTTACTAGGATTAAATGTCAGGAATTGTGATAAACTGAGTTTAAATGTATTTGGCTAAGGTGTATATAAACTTCCGACTTCAACATTGGATCAGTCAGAGATCCTCACTGAACTTCTGGAGAGAGTTTGCTGCACTGAAAGTAAAGGGGCTGAATAATTTTGCACGCCCAATTTTTCAGTTTTTGATTTGTTAAAAAAGTTTGAAATATCCAATAAATGTCGTTCCACTTCATGATTGTGTCCCACTTGTTGTTGATTCTTCACAAAAAAATACAGTTTTATATCTTTATGTTTGAAGCCTGAAATGTGGCAAAAGGTCGCAAAGTTCAAGGGGGCCGAATACTTTCGCAAGGCACTGCATATGAATGACCTGGTCTGACAGCTAATGTGCTGTCAGGCCAGGTAGTGGGGGGCTGGTAAGGTGAGAAGTACTGTAGTTCCCCCTGTTCTCCCCCATGCAGGCAGACTGATAATTTAGTGAAACACGAGTGAGTTCCATCCTGTCAGACAGACTCTCTTTCTGCCCCAGTCCCAGATGGCACCCTTTATAGTGCACTACATCCAACTCAGCCACAAGATGAGAATGGGGTCTGGTCAACAACAGAATAGGATGCCATTTGGGATGCAGTGCCAGTCTCCTGAGTGGGCTGCTCCGGGCAGCATATAGGAATCTATCTTGTAACTTCTGTTCTGGCTGAGTTATCATCTACTTGTGGCTGAGTTTGGTGTTTGAAGTTTTGACAGGAGTTCTGGATGGTCGGATTCATCTCTTTTTCAGCCTAGTCTCTGTAGACTCAACATGGACTCACGGATAAACGTAACATATTAAAACGTAAATTATATGTTATATTTCCTATGGTGTGCATGGCTAACATTTGCTAGGTGGCTAGTGCTAACGTTAGCTAGGTGGCTAGACTAGGGGTTAAGGTTAGGAATTAGGTTAAAGGATTAAGGTTAGGGGAAGGGTTAGCTAACATGCTAAGCAGTTAAAAAGTAAATTTTGCATTATACACCCACTCGGGCTCCCGAGTGGCACAGTGGTCTAAGGCACTTCACCTCAGTGCAAGAGGCGACACTACAGTCCCTAGGTTGAATCCATGCTGAATCACATCCGGTCACGATTGGGAGTCCCATAGGGCGGCTCACAATTTGCCCAGCATTGTCTGAGTTTGGATGGGGTAGGCCGTCATTGTAAATAAGAATTTGTTCTTAACTGACTTGCCTGGTTAAATAAAAAATATATATATAATCCACCCCAACCAACCATCCTCCTTCTATCTTATGTTACCATACCAAATGTAACATATCATACTAATTTGAGGTCCTGGATTTACATTTACTGTGTTACACCTAGTCTATGAGACCATGCTGGTAGACAGCAATCTTACTGCTCCCTGGTGATGTATGCTTGGAACAGGTCAGACACAGACAGACACCCTGGAGAAGAAAATGAACTCTGCTGGATGAGTGCATGTCTTAAATACTGGATGAGTGCATGATGCATGGCTTTTATCTTCATCCCAAATGGAACCCTATTCCCTATATAGTGCACTACTTTTGACCAGATTGCCCTGGTCAAAAGTAGCGAATAGGGTGCCATTTGGGACGTACTCCATGATTTAGGACTCCTCCTGGATCACCTGTCTTGTCATGGTTCTTTGAACCCCTGTGACTGTGACAACATTATTGGTTTGAGGACCAGTGTGACGACCCCTTCCTCCTCTGTGACTGTGAGAACATTATTGGTTTGAGGACCAGTGTGACGACCCCTTCCTCCTCTGTGACTGTGAGAACATTATTGGTTTTGAGGACCAGTGTGACGACCCCTTCCTCCTCTGTGACTGTGACAACATTATTGGTTTGAGGACCAGTGTGACGACCCCTTCCTCCTCTGTGACTGTGACAACATTATTGGTTTGAGGACCAGTGTGACGACCCCTTCCTCCTCTGTGACTGTGACAACATTATTGGTTTGAGGACCAGTGTGACGACCCCTTCCTCCTCTGTGACTGTGACAACATTATTGGTTTGAGGACCAGTGTGACGACCCCTTCCTCCTCTGTGACAACATTATTGGTTTGAGGACCAGTGTGACGACCCCTTCCTCCTCTGTGACTGTGACAACATTATTGGTTTGAGGACCAGTGTGACGACCCCTTCGTCCCCTGTGACTGTGACAACATTATTGGTTTGAGGACCAGTGTGACGACCCCTTCCTCCTCTGTGACTGTGACAACATTATTGGTTTGAGGACCAGTGTGACGACCCCTTCGTCCCCTGTGACTGTGACAACACTATTGGTTTGAGGACCAGTGTGACGACCCCTTCCTCCCCTGTGACTGTGCCAACATTATTGGTTTGAGGACCAGTGTGACGACCCCTTCCTCCCCTGTGACTGTGCCAACATTATTGGTTTGAGGACCAGTGTGACGACCCCTTCCTCCCCTGTGACTGTGACAACATTATTTGTTTGAGGACCAGTGTGACGACCCCTTCCTCCCCTGTGACTGTGCCAACATTATTGGTTTGAGGACCAGTGTGACGACCCCTTCCTCCTCTGTGACTGTGACAACATTATTGGTTTGAGGACCAGTGTGACGACCCCTTCCTCCTCTGTGACTGTGACAACATTATTGGTTTGAGGACCAGTGTGACGACCCCTTCCTCCTCTGTGACTGTGACAACATTATTGGTTTGAGGACCAGTGTGACGACCCCTTCCTCCCCTGTGACTGTGCCAACATTATTGGTTTGAGGACCAGTGTGACGACCCCTTCCTCCCCTGTGACTGTGACAACATTATTGGTTTGAGGACCAGTGTGACGACCCCTTCGTCCCCTGTGACTGTGACAACATTATTGGTTTGAGGACCAGTGTGACGACCCCTTCCTCCCCTGTGACTGTGACAACATTATTGGTTTGAGGACCAGTGTGACGACCCCTTCCTCCTCTGTGACTGTGACAACATTATTGGTTTGAGGACCAGTGTGACGACCCCTTCCTCCCCTGTGACTGTGACAACATTATTGGTTTGAGGACCAGTGTGACGACCCCTTCCTCCCCTGTGACTGTGACAACATTATTGGTTTGAGGACCAGTGTGACGACCCCTTCCTCCTCTGTGACTGTGACAACATTATTGGTTTGAGGACCAGTGTGACGACCCCTTCCTCCCCTGTGACTGTGACAACATTATTGGTTTGAGGACCAGTGTGACGACCCCTTCCTCTTTGAGTCCCATTTAATGATTGCAGCTCTGCACTCTTACATGTCTCCATGGCTGACGGTAAACAAACAGCGCAGAACAGAGCGAGCCTGGATCAAAGGGGCACATAAACAGAGCTGGGGCTGCTGACAGCTCTTCCCAACTCTAGCTGAGGGGAAGAAGAAGCTTGGTTTCTTACTGTCTGATCAGTGGTGCCTCAGTGGGGACTGAGTCAAGTGGAGGAGAGAATTGGAGAGGGTGGTGAACACATTGACATGTACACATCTCGTAGGCCTAAGAGAGCCTCTTTTACTGGGTTTCAAATGACTGTGGAATCGTCCCTAATCTCCATACATCATTTGAACAGTTTCAAGCTTAATGGATGACGTGGAGCAGAGCTTGCTCTCTTTCATACCTTCTTCTCTCTTATCAAAGGGGAGGGGAATTAATGTGAATACCAAGACCACATCGGTACACTACACTCACTGTTTTTAACAAGTCATTAGTGTGGCTTTAGAAAGGGCTTGTTTGTTCTTGTGGTAATGCAAACAGAGTCTATTTTTGGGTGTCACTTTGTTCTTGTTTATGTTTTGGTGCAAGGCGCAGGCTTCTTCTATTATATGGATTAGAGGTCGACCGATTATGATTTTTCAACGCCGATACCGATACCGATTATTGGAGGGCAAAAAATGCTGATACCGATTAATCAGCCGATTTTTTAAATGTATTTGTAATAATGACAATTACAACAATACTGAATGAACACTTATTTTAACTTAATATAATACACCAATAAAATCAATTTAGCCTCAAATAAATAATGAAACATGTTCAATTTGGTTTAAATAATGCAAAAACAAAGTGTTGGTTGGAGAAGAAAGTAAAAGTGCAATATGTGCCATGTAAGAAAGCAAACGTTTAAGTTCATTGCTCAGAACATGAGGACATATGAAAGCTGGTGGTTCCTTTTAACATAAGTCTTCAATATTCCCAGGTAAGAAGTTTTAGGTTGTAGTTATTATAGGAATTATAGGACTATTTCTCTATACCATTTGTATTTCATACAACTTTGACTATTGGATGTTCTTATAGGCACTTTAGTATTGCCAGTGTAACAGTATAGCTTCCGTCCCTCTCCTCGCTCCTACCTGGGCTCGAACCAAGAACACATCGACTACAGCCACCCTCTAAGCAGCGTTACCAATGCAGAGCAAGGGGAACAACTACTCCAAGTCTCAGAGCGAGTGACGTTTGAAACGCTATTAGCACACATCCCGCTAACTAGCTAGCCATTTCACATCGCATCGTTACGACAGCCTAATCTCGGGAGTTGATAGGCTTGAATTCATAAACAGCATAGCTGCTGGCAAAACGCACGAAAATGCTGTTTGAATGAATGCTTATGAGCCTGCTGGTGCCTACCATCGCTCAGTCAGACTGCTCTATCAAATCATAGACTTAATTGTAACATAATACCACACAGAAATATGAGCCTTAGGTCATTAATATCGTCAAATCCGGAAACTATCATCTCGAAAACAAAACATTTATTATTTCAGTGAAATACGGAACCGTTCCGTATTTTATCTAACGGGTGGCATCCATCAGTCTAAATATTCCTGTTACATTGCACAACCTTCAATGTATGTCATAATTATGTAAAATTCTGGCAAATTAGTTCGCAATGAGCCAGTCAGCCCAAACTGTTGCATATACCCTGACTCTGCGTGCAATGAACGCAAGAGAAGTGACACAATTTCACCTGGTTAATATTGCCTGCTAACCTGGATTTCTTTTAGCTAAATATGCAGGTTTAAAAAATATATACTTCTGTGTATTGATTTTAAGAAAGGCATTGGTGTTTATGGTTAGGTACACGTTGGAGCAACGACAGTCCTTTTTCGCAAATGCGAACTGCATCGATTATATGCAACGCAGGACATGCTAGATAAACTAGTAATATCATCAACCATGTGTAGTTATAACTAGTGATTATGATTGATTTATTGTTTTTTATAAGATAAGTTTAATGCTAGCTAGCAACTTACCTTGGCTTCTTACTGCATTTGCGTAACAGGCGGGCTACTCGTGAGGTAGGTGGTTAGAGCGTGGGTCTAGTTAAACGTAAGTTTGCAAGATTGAATCCTTGAGCTGACAAGGTAAAAATCTGTTGTTCTGCCCCTGAACAAGGCAGTTAACCCACTGTTCCTAGTCCGTCATTGAAAATAAGAATGTGTTCTTAACTGACTTGCCTAGTTAAATAAAGATTAAATAAAGGTGTAAAAAAAAAATTATCTGCAAAATCGGCATCCAAAATGACAGATTTCCGATTGTAATGAAAACTTGAAATCGGCCTTAATTAATCGGCCATTCCGATTAATCGGTCGACCTCTAATATGGATTGAGCGTTATAAAAATGATTTGACAATTCATACCTTGAGAAGGCAATAATTTCCATTCCAATGCCATCAGCGACAATGCTTTAATTTGCGGCACTTCCTTTCTCTCTTATTCTGAGCTCTCATCTCACTCCATCATGTTAATGTTTGTTTGTATGTTACTCTCTCTGTTTGCCGTACTGGTGTGTGACTCGTGTGTGTGTGTGTGTGTTGCTTGTGTGTTTTCCATTTCACTGGCTGTGCTTGTTTCGGGAGGCGGGGTGCAGGCTGGATTTGCGAGCCCACTGTAGCTCATAGCAAACCTTTTAGTAAATTCCTGTCAAGAAGAGAGACACAGAAGCCCAGCTAAACTAGCTAGCCTGAAGTTTCAAATGGAGGTCACTAAGGAACGTTTTCAATGCTACAGGAGCTGTGTTTATTTTGTTCTCTTCCGGGAGAATGTGGACCGTCTGGTCATTCTATGTAGCAACTGTTAGCTTGCAGATGACTTCAGGGGCGAAGTGGCTACTCTTAGCAAACAAGTAGCGAACTTACACAAGCTATTGGGGAATCCACGCCTGCCTACTATCTCTTTCTCTTCTACTCCAGTAGCTGGACGCCTCTCTGACCTGGTGGGAGTGTCGTCTTTCCACAGCCTGTGCTCTGCAAAGATCCCTCCCCAAAGGGGTCTCCCCTTCCCTGGAGAATGGAGTTAGTAGGATAGATCTGGATGACTTAGTGGATGCTCCTACCAACCAGCCATGGAGGCACATCTTCTGCAGTGGAAGTCGTCGAAGCAGCGTCCTTTGGCAATAGGGGTCTCCTCGGCAATGGGAAGCCCGGACCGAATACAGACTTCCCCGACCTTGATCCAAACAGCTTTTCCACCCTGGATTCAGAGGTTCCGGTGCCTTCATCCCTGGGGGCTTCCACTTCGAGATCGTATCTGGAGGTACATGCACCTTTGTCCTCTGTTCTGTCACCCTCTTCGGTGGCTTCTACCTCGGGTTCAAATCTTCATAGCCCCCCCACTCATCGGATTGCGAAGGAACGGCCAGAACTCCCCAGACATTTCACCAGCTGTCGTCATCAGCAGCTCTATGGTGAGAAAGATCTCGGTTCCCATGGCAAAACCCCTGTGTTATCTTGGAACATAAGTACAGGACAATACAAGGCTGCTTCCTACCGTTCTACGACAGCTGCCGGGGGGCGGACTTATTCATAGTCCATGTGGATTTTACAGAACTGATTCTAGCTGTGAAAGATTACAAAAAGCTGCCAATGATTTCAGGCCTGGTACCATCATTGGGCCGCGTTTGCAATAGATTCAGGCTACTGGCATTACACACTTGGCTAAATGACTACTGTAGCTCTGTTGGAATAACTTTTGTAGATAACTTTGACACCTTTTGGAAACAGAAGATGCTCTACAGGAATGACGGAGTCCATCCAAATCATCTTGGCTCCTGGACACTGTCCTCGCATTTCAAGTTTGCATTGAGATAATGACTTCTCAGTGACCCAAGCCCTGCTCAGATAATCCCTACCATTGTGTTGCTGAGTTGTTGTAGTGCTGCTGCAAATCTACATTTTCTTAGGGGTGTTTGCAGTCAGAATGTAGGTAACCTAATTCATATCCCTCCAACTCCCCTGAATGCCTCTGTCAATCCTACAGCTATTGTAGACTAATTATGCACCTATGAACATGAGTCACACTGTTAGCACTGAGGCAGTTTGCCCTAATAGGAAGGCCATTGTGTGCAGCTCACCCGGCACTACCAGCTCAAATATAAATTTCACTCTCATGTCTACCTCTGATAAGCCTACCAGTAAAACAATAAAAACAATCAAGAATCCCAGAAAAGTGCTAAAATAACTTGATAACTTGCTAGGAACGGATAACATTCATATACTGACTATCTCTGAAACTCACTTAATACATTTGATGATACACTTGTAGCAATACATGGTTTCAACATCTTCATGAGACAGGAATGCCAATGTTGGAGGTGTTATAGTTGATGTTCAGAGTCATATTCCTGTAACGCTTAGAGAAGATTTCATGTCAAATGCTGTTGAAGAACATTTTCTTTTATCGCTTTGGTACTATTTTCACATGTACAGTATGTGGTAAATATTCACAACTCTTACTTAGTACCAAACTCCAAACTGGTCACACAGCCAGTCTTTCAATCAGAACCTGTCATTGTGTAAACATCTCTCACCACACAATCATTGATTAAAAATATGTTTCTGAAATGTAATGAGAACATTGGTTTAATCTTTTCAATTGAGTCATTTTAACTACCAGTTAATCCAATAGCTAACAATGCAAGATGTGTGTTTCAAATCGCCCTTAGAAGTGCTGAAAGTAATTGTCACGGTTGTTGTATGCAGGAGACCAAGGCGCAGCGTGATAAGCGTACATTCTATTTTATTAAACGAATGCAACACTGAACAAAACTATACAAAATAACAAAATTAACCGTGATGCAATATGACTAGTGCGAACAGGCAACTAAACATTGAATAATAACCCACAAAACCTAAATGGAAAATGGCCCTAAATAGGATCCCCAATCAGAGACAACGATAAACAGCTGCCTTTGATTGGGAACCAATTCAGGCCACCATAGACCTACATATACCTTGACATACTAAAACCCCATAGAATTACAAAAACCCTAGACAGGACAAAAACACATAGACAATACAAAAACTGAACCAACCACCCGTGTCACAACCTGACCTAACCAAAATAATAAAGAAAACAAGATAACTAAGGTCAGGGCGTGACAGTAATATGCTACAGTACTGGAAATCACACCGTTTTGAGATGAGGCAATAAACTTACATTACCCAACAAAATTGACAGACAAATATATATAATTTCCATAATATCTATCCAATGTGTAATCAATAAACACTACAATAATTCATGCAAAATAAATATTTGTTTTTCAGATATAATTGCAACATAGGTGTACTGTTTAATCAAATGTAAGAAATTAAATCAAACAAATTAAATGAATGAAACTAAAACATATTGTTTAGCCTGCATTAATTTGCATCAAGCCTGTCTTAATTTGGCCATAGATTCTCATCCACATCACAGTGAATGTCCTCATTGTTCATGAGGGCATCCTTTTGGCATGGCAAATCCAAGCTTGACATTGGTCTGCATTGACATCGTCGCATGCCTCATCCATAGCCAGAAGGAGGGTGTCACGCTTAATGGGGATGGCAATCTTCCACCTTCCACCTCCATGCTGAACAAAAATATACAATAGGGTTGAGGAAAGGAGAGTATAGGGCCAAAAATCAGGGATGGGCCGAAACCATGCCCGAACCACCTCTGCATGGTGTGACCTGACATTGTCCCACACAATGACATAGGTAATCCCTTCACCTTGACAGGCCTGCTCAATTTAATTGAGAAACACAATGAGGTGTGCAGCGTTGTAGGATCCTAGTAATGGCCTACGTCCTACCACAGCATCTTCAGAGATCGCTGCACACATGGAGATGTTTCCACCACATTGTCCAGTCACCGTTTGCAGATGACGTTCTGCCCACAGCGCCGAGGTTTGGCCAGATTTAAGCCCGCTTCATCAATAAAAATATACTTGTGATGGTTCCCACTAGGTTCAAGCCCCATCACCCTCTAAAAATATATTTTGGTTTGTTATTTTTACAGTATACAGTAGTTCCAATATGATGTTGTGAAGTAGCATGTGCATCAAATAGTAATACAGTATATAGTGCTACATTACAGTTGTTTCACCCAGTCATTGTTTCTCTCAAAAGTCACCAGGTAAAAGTTTTTCATAGATACCTGGTGCATCTTCAAAAGGTGGGCGATTGTTGGTAGGCTGATGGATGCCACATTGGAAAAGGTGTAATTGTTCTCCTCAATGGCCTGCTTTATTTCGGACAGTCGTATGTCATTCCTGGTCCTCACCATTTCTACCACTGCCCACTCCTGCTGATCGATCAGCACTCAGACATCACCATGTTTTGTGAATTTACATGCATTACAATATGTAATTTACTGTAAATGTAATGGTAAAGCATAGTGCATATCCTGCAGACTTACCGGTTTTCTTGGTGAAATATTCCCGTGATCAATTTTACAGTTGATATTTTCAGATTGGGGTGAACTAATGTGTCAGCCTCTGCCATGGTAAAGACTCTACCACATGGTCAATGACGACGGCCTGGACTTCATTCCCCCCTCCTCAATCTACACACAATACCCCATGATGACAAAGCAAAAACAGGTTTTTAGAAATGTTTTCAAATGTAAAATATAAGTATTACTCAGTACTTTGTTGAAGCACCTTTGGCAGCGATTACAGCCTTGAGTCTTCTTGGGTATGACGCTATAAGCTTGGCACACCTGTATTTGGGGGAGTTTCTCCCATTCTTCTCTGCAGATCCTCACAAGGTCTGTCAGGTTGGATGGGGAGTGTCGCTGCACAGATATTTTCAGGTCTCTCCAGAGATGTTCTTGGGTTCAAGTCCGGGCTCTGGCTGGGCCACTGAAGGGCATTCAGAGACTTGTTCAGAAGCCACTCCTGCGTTGTCTTGGCTGTGTGCTTAGGATCGTTGTCCTGTTAGAAGGTGAACCTTTGCCCCAAGCCTGAGGTTCTGAGCACTCTGGAGCAGGTTTTCATCAAGTTTCTCTCTGTACTTTGCTCCGTTCATCTTTCCCTCGATCCTGACTTGTCTCCCTGCTGCTGAAAAACTTCTCTACAGCATGATGCTGCCACCACTATGCTTCACCATAGATATGGTGCCAGGTTTCCTTCAGATGTGACCCTTGGCATTTAGGCCAACTGGCTCTAACCAGAATAGAAAGAAATAGTACCCACAAAACACCAGTCTCAACGTCAACAGTGAAGAGGTGACTCCGGGATGCTGGCTTTCTTGGCAGATTTGCAAAGAAAAAACATATCTCAGACTGGCCAATAAAAAGAAAAGATAAAGATGGGCAAAAGAACACAGACACTGGACACAGGAACTCTGCCTTGAAGGCCAGCATCCCGGAGTCGCTTCTTCACTGTTGACGTGTTTTGCGGGTACTATTTAATGAAGCTGCTAGACACTCTAATGTACTTGTTGTCTTGCTCAGTTGTGCACCGGGGCCTCCCACTCCTCTTTCCAAACTGGTTAGAGCCAGTTTGCACTGTTCTGTGAAAGGAGTAGTACACAGCGTTGAACGAGATCTTCAGTTTCTTGGAAATTTCTCACATGGATTAGCCTTCATTTCTCAGAACAAGAACTGATGAGTTTCAAAGGAAAGGTCTTTGTTTCTGGCTATTTTGAGCCTGTATTCAAACCCACAAATGCTGATGCTCCTGATACTCAACTAGTCTAAAGAAACCAGTTTTATTGCTTCTTTAATCAGAACAACAATTCTCAGCTGTGCTAACATAATTGCAAAAGGGTTTTCTAATGATCAATTAGCCTTTTAAAATGATAAACTTGGATTAGCTAACACAACGTGCCATTGGAACACAGGAGTGATGGTTGCTGATAATGGGCCTCTGTACGCCTATGTAGATTTTCCATGAAAAATTTGCCATTTCCAGCTACAATAGTGATTTACAACATTAACAATGTCTACACTGTATTTCTGATCATTTTGATGTTATTTTAATGGACAAATATTTGTTATTTTCTTTCGTACACAAGGACATTTTATCAAGGAGGACACAGGAGGCAGATGGTTGGGGTATTACACAATGTTTATCAATCCAAAGGGGTATGCAAGAGAAAGGTCAGGGACAGTCAAAAAGGTGTAAACCAGATCAGAGTCCAGGAGGTACAGAGTGGCAGACAGGCTCGTGGTCAAGGCAGGCAGATATGGTCAGGTAGGTGGGTACAAAGTCCAGAAACAGGCAAGGGTCAAAACCAGGAGGACTAGAAAAAGGAGAATGCAAAAAGCAGGAAATCGGGAAAACCGCTGGCTGATTTGGAAACATACAAAAAGAACTGGCACAGAGAGCCAGGAAACACATGGATAAATACACTGGGGAAAATAAGCGAGACCTGGAGGGGGTGGAGACAATCACAAGACAGGTGAAACATTTCAGGGCGTGACACATTTCTAAGTGACTCCAAAGTTTTGAAAAGTAGTGTAGTCAATTGAAAATGTACTTAAAGTTTTGGAAAAAATGCCTTTTTGAGGATCTGTTTTGAGAGTTGTGACATTTTACCACATACTTGAAAATAGTACCAAAACGATAAAAAAACTGTTAGATAGGTTCACCTGCCTCACCTAAAGCCCATTCTGGTGCGAAGCTGCTATAGACCACCAAGTGCTAACAGTCAGTGTCTGGATAATATGTGTGACATGCTTGATAATGTATGTGATATCAACAGAGAGGTATATTTTTTCTGGGTCACCCAAATATTGACTGACTTTCAACAAGCTGCCCACTCAAGAAAAAACTTAAATCTGTTTTCCCAAATTTCTATCAGCATGTTAAATGTGTAAATGTGGGGGAAAAACTCTAGATCACCTTTACTCCACACACAGAGACGCATACAGAGTTCTCACTCACCCTCCATTTGGCAAATTTGACCATAATTCTATCCTCCTGATTCCTGCGTACAAGCAAAAATTAAAGCAAGAAGCACAAGTGACTCGGTCTATAAAAAGTGGTCAGATGAAGCAGATGCTAAGCTACAGGACTGTTTTACTAGCACAGACTGGAATATGTTCCTGGATTCAAATAACACTGAAGCATGCATGAGAGCACCAGCTGTTCTGGATGACTGTGTGATCACACTCTCCGCAGCCAATATGAGTTAGACCTTTAAACAGGTCAACATTCAAAAGGCCGCAGGGCCAGATGGATTACCAGGACGTGTACTGCGAGCATGCGCTGACCATCTAGCAAGTGTCTTCACTGACATTTTCAACCTCTCCCTGTCCGAGTCTGTAATATCAACATGTTTTAAGCAGACCACCATAGTCCATATGCCTAAGAACACTAAGGTAACCTGCCTAAATGACTACCGACCTGTAGCACATTTGTCTGTAGCCCTGAAGGGCTTTGAAAGGCTTGTCATGGCTCACATCAACAACATTATCCTAGAAACCCTAGACCCATTCCAATTGTATACTGCACTAACAGATCCACAGATGATGCAATCTCTATTTCCCTTTCCCACCTGGACAAAATGAGCACCGATGCCATTCATTGACTACAGCTCAGCATTGAACACCATAGTGCCCTCAAAGCTCATCAATAAGCTAAAGACCCTGGGACTAAACACTTCCCTCTGCAACTGGATCCTGGACTTCCTGACGGGCCGCCCCCAGGTGGTGAGGGTAGGTAACAACACATCCGACACGCTGACCCTCAATACGGGAGCCCCTCAGAGGTGCGTGCTCAGTCCCCTCCTGTACTCCCTGTTCACTCATGACTGCACGGCCAGGCACAACTCCAACAGCATCATTAAGTTTGCCAATGACACAAGAGCGGAAGGCCTGATCAATGACGAGACAGCCTATAGGGAGGAGGTCAGAGACCTGGTCGTGCCGTGCCAGGGCAACAACCTCTCCCTCAATGTGATCAATACAAAGGAGATGATTGTGGACAACAGGAAAAGGAGGACCGAGCATGCCCCCATTCTCATCGACAGGGCTGTAGTGGAGCAGGTTGAGAGCTGCAGGTTCCTTGGTGTCCACATCAACAACAAACTAACATGGTCCAAGCACACCAAGACAGTCGTGAAGAGGGCACAACAAAACCTATTCCCCCTCTGGAGACTGAAAAGATTTGGCATGGGTTCTCAGATCCTCAAAAGGTTTTACAGCTGCACCATCGAGACCATCCTGACTAGTTTCATCGCTACCTGGTATGGCAACTGCTCGGCCTCTGACCGCAAGGCACTACAGAGGGTAGCGGGTACGGCCCAGTACATCACTGGGGCCAAGCTTTCTGCCAACCAGGACCTCTATACCAGGCGGTGTCAGATTAAGGCCCTAAAAATTGTCAAAGACTCCAGCCACCGTAGACATAGACTCTTCTCTCTGCTACCGCAATGCAAGCAGTACCGGAGCGCCACGTCTAGGTCCAAGAGGCTTCTAAACAGCTTCTACTCCCAAGCCATAAGACTCCTAAACTTCTAATCAAATCCCCCCCTCTCTTTTACACCGCTGCTACTCTCTGTTATTATCTATGCATAGTCACTTTAATAACTCTACCTACATATCACCCCAATTACCTCAACTAACCGGTGCCCCCGCACATTGACTCTGTACCGGTACCCCCTGTATACAGTCTCGCTATTGTTATTTTGCTGCTGCTCTTTAACTACTTGTTACTTTTATTTATTATTTTTATTCGTATTGTTTAAACTGTATTGTTGGTTATTATTGTTGTATTCGGCACATGTGACTAATACAATTTGATTTGATTTGAGATAAAGAACGATAAAAGCTCTGGAGCAACTTTAACGTCATTTTGGGCAAAAAAGCTCCATCATTTATTGAATCAGATGGCTCATTCATTACAAACTCACTGGTATTGCCAACTACTTTAATGATTAGCAAACTTAGGCATGACATGCCAACAGCAAATTCTGAACCTACACATCTATGCATAACTGACCAAATTATGAAAGACTAGCATTGTAATTGGTTGGACAATTACTGAGGATGATAGCAGACGGTATTATCACTCCAATTTGCCATCTCTTCAATCTAAGCCTACAGGAAAGTGTGTGCCCTCAGGCTTGAAGAGAATCAACTCATTGCACTACCAAAAAATATTAACCTTCGACAACATTCAACTGAAAAGTCAGCGCGCGAAATTCAAAAATATATTTTTTGAAATATTTAACTTTCACACATTAACAAGTCCAATATAGCAAACGAAAGATAAACATGTTGTTAATATACCCATCGTGTCCGATTTCAAAAATGCTTTACAGCTAAAGCACAACATATGATTATGTTCGATCACCGCCATGTCGAAAAAACACAGCCATTTTTCCAGCCAAAGATAGGAGTCACAAAAAGCAGAAATATAGATAAAATTAATCACTAACCTTTGATGATTTTCATCAGATGACACTCATAGGACATCATGTTACACAATACATATATGTTTTGTTTGATAATGTGCATATTTATATCCAAATATCTGAGTTTACATTGGCGCCTTACGTGCAGTAATATTTTGATTCCAAAACATCCGGTGATTTTGCAGAAATACTCATAATAAACATTGATAAAAGATACTAGTGTTATTCACAGAATTAAATATAGACTTCTCCTTAATGCAACCGCTGAGTCAGATTTAAAAAAAAATAACTTTATGAAAAAAGCATAATCTGAGAACGGCGCTCAGAGCCCAAAACAGCCGGATTGTAAACTGTCATATTCAAAACATATTGATGCAACAATAGCTAAGATGGGGAGAGGTCTGTCCATAATAAAGGGCTGCTCTGCCTTCTTAACAAAGCTATCAACAAGGCATGTCCGGCAGGCCTTAGTTTTGTCGCACCTGGACTAACGTCTAGTCGTGTGGTCAGTGCCACAAAGAGAGATTTAGGAAATGACAATTGGCAGAGAACAGGGCAGCACGGCTGGCCCTTAAAAGTACACTGAGAGCTAACATTAATAATATGCATGTCAATCTCTCCTGGCTCAAAGTAGAGGAGAGATTGACTTAATCAGTTCTTGAATTTGTGAGAAGTATTGACATGTTGAATGGACCGAGCTGTCTGTTTAAACTATTATAGTGGCACACAGCTCAGACACCCATGCAAACACCACAAGACATGCCACCAGATGTCTCTTCACAGTCCTCATGTCCAGAACAAACTATAGGAGGCGCATGGTACTACATAGAGCCATGACTAAATGGAACTCTATTCCACATCAAGTAACTGATGAAAACAGTAGAATCAGATTGAAAAAAAAACCCAGATAAAAATGCACCTTATGGAAAAGTGGGGGCTGTGTAAAGACACACACACAGGCACAGACACACATAACATTTACACTATACAAACACGTACACATGGATTTTGCATTGTAGATACAGTATGTGGTAGTAGAGTAGTGACCTGAGGGCACACACTTACTTTGTTGTGAAATTGATTGTAATTTATTTTAATTGCATATTAATTTGCCTTAATTTGGATGAACCCCAGGAACTTTGGCAGGAACTAATGGGGATCCATAACAAACCCCAGGAATAGTAGCTGCTGCCTTGCCAGAACTAATGGGGTTCCATAATAAACCTCAGGAAGAGTAGCTTCTGCCTTGGCAGATCTAATCGGGATCCTTAATAAACCCCAGGAAGAGTAGCTGCTGCCTTGCCAGAACTAATGGGGATCCATAATAATCCCCAGGAAGAGTAGCTGCTGCCTTGCCAGAACGAATGGGGATCCATAATAAACCCCGTGAAGAGTAGTTGCTGCCTTGGCAGAACTAATGGGGATCCTTAATAAACCCCAGGAAGAGTAGCTGCTGCCTTGGCAGAACTAATGGGGAACCCATAATAAACAATACAGTGTCAGTTTGGATAAGGGTTGAATAAACGTAGGCTCTACAGTGCATGGAAGGTTATGCCATTGGTTCTGTTTACCCTACTTCCTGCATCTCTGATTCCCTGCTTCCCTGCTTTCCTGCTTCCCCGCTTCCCTCTTTCCTGCTTCCTTGCTTCCCAGCCCCTCCTGGCTTCCCAGCCCCTCCTGGCTTACCCTCAGAGTGTTGATGTTTGTCAGTTCACCTCCCTGCCCTGCTCAGGACTAAACTCTCGCTTCCTGGCTTCAAGTTCAAGGAGATGTATTTTTCATCCCTGCATAGGCCTATGCAATATTGAAGAGCTTATGCAACACATGAAGTCAGCCACCTAGGTGGGAGGTTAGACATACATGTCAGGGCTCAGGGCTTCATGGCTTACTTGCAACGCACAATTCTCACATGGAGGTTGAAAACAAATTTGGAGTGGGCGCTGGTCAAATGTAGTGCACTATAGAGGGAATAGGGTGCCATTTGGGACACAGAATTACATTGCAGTGTGGACCAGGCAGGCAGCCAGTGGAGTCCCCCCTCCTCTGAGCGATTGACCCTGTGAATTATAGATGCTCTAGGCTGTGTTAGCCCAGCAGGTGTCTGTGAAGCGGGAGGGACGGGCGGTCCTGGGACTCTGGGGTGGAGCATAAAGTGCTTAATGAATGAAGGAGGGGAGAGAGAGAGAGGGATGGAGAGGAGAGAGTGAGGGGCGAGAGGGGAGAGGGATGGATGGAGGAGAGGAGGATGGAAGGAGTGGGGATGTATATAAATGCCTGCCTGCGTGACATGACTGATTTGAGGAGAAATATTTGGGTAGCTGAGAAGGAGCCCCCTGGCCTGCCCAGACTCCCAGTGGAGTCTTATGCACCTGTTGCCCCCTCCCTCTCCCCCGTCCCCCCTCAGGAGGATAAGAGGTGTGATGGATGGAGGATAAGTGGTGTGATGGAGGGAGGATAAGAGGTGTGATGGAGGGAGGGTAAGAGGTGTGATGGAGGGAGGACAAGAGGTGTGATGGAAAGAGGATAAGAGGTGTGATGGAGGGAGGATAACTAGTGTGATTGAGGGAGGATAAGAGGTGTGATGGAGGGATGATAACTAGTGTGATGGATGGAGTATAAGAGGTGTGATGGATGGAGGATAAGTGATATGATGGAGGATAAGTGATATGATGGAGGGAGGATAAGAGGTGTGATGGAGGGAGGATAAGAGGTGTGATGGAGGGAGGATAACTAGTGTGATGGAGGGAGGATAAGAGGTATGATGGAGGGAGGATAACTAGTGTGATGGAGGGAGGATAAGAGGTGTGATGGAGGGAGGATAAGAGGTGTGATGGAGGGAGGATAAGAGGTGTGATGGAGGGAGGATAAGAGGTGTGATGATGGAGGATAAGAGGTGTGGTGATGGAGGATAAGAGGTGTGATGGATGGAGGATAACTGATGTGATGGAGGGAGTATAAGAGGTGTGATGGAGGGAGGATAAGTGATGTGATGGAGGGAGTATAAGAGGTGTGATGGAGGGAGGATAAGAGGTGTGATGGAGGGAGGATAAGAGGTGTGATGGAGGGAGGATAAGAGGTGTGATGATGGAGGATAAGTGATATGATGGAGGGAGGATAAGAGGTGTGATGGAGGGAGGATAACTAGTGTGATGGAGGGAGGATAAGAGGTGTGATGATGGAGGATAAGAGGTGTGATGATGGAGGATAAGAGGTGTGATGGAGGGAGGATAAGTGATGTGATGGAGGGAGGATAAGAGGTGTGATGGAGGGAGGATAAGGGTTGTGATGGAGGGAGTATAAGAGTTGTGATGGAGGGAGGATAAGTGATGTGATGGAGGGAGGATAAGAGGTGTGATGGAGGGAGGATAAGAGGTGTGACGGAGGGAGGATAACTAGTGTGATGGAGGGAGGAGAAGAGGTGTGATGGAGGGAGGATAAGAGGTGTGATGATGGAGGATAAGAGGTGTGATGATGGAAGATAAGAGGTGTGAGGATGGAGGATAAGTGATGTGATGGAGGGAGGATAAGTGATGTGATGGAGGGAGGATAAGAGGTGTGATGGAGGGAGGATAAGTGATGTGATGGAGGGAGGATAAGAGGTGTGATGGAGGGAGGATAACTAGTGTGATGGAGGGAGGCTAAGAGGTGTGATGGATGGAGGATAAGTGATGTGATGGAGAGAGGATAAGTGTGTGATGGAGGGAGTATAAGAGGTGTGATGGAGGGAGGATAAGTGATGTGATGGAGGGAGGATAAGAGGTGTGATGGAGGGAGGATAAGAGGTGTGACGGAGGGAGGATAACTAGTGTGATGGAGGGAGGAGTAGAGGTGTGATGGAGGGAGGATAAGAGGTGTGATGATGGAGGATAAGAGGTGTGATGGATGGAGGATAAGTGATGTGATGGAGAGAGGATAAGTGGTGTGATGGAGGGAGTATAAGAGGTGTGATGGAGGGAGGATAAGTGATGTGATGGAGGGAGGATAAGAGGTGTGATGATGGAGGATAAGAGGTGATGATGGAGGATAAGAGGTGTGATGGATGGAGGATAAGTGATGTGATGGAGGGAGGATAAGTGGTGTGATGGAGGGAGTATAAGAGGTGTGATGGAGGGAGGATACGTGATGTGATGGAGGGAGGATAAGAGGTGTGATGGAGGGAGGATAAGAGGTGTGATGGAGGGAGGATAACTAGTGTGATGGATGGAGTATAAGAGGTGTGATGGATGGAGGATAAGTGATATGATGGAGGGAGGATAAGAGGTGTGATGGAGGGAGGATAAGTGGTGTGATGGAGGGAGGATAAGAGGTGTGATGATGGAGGATAAGAGGTGTGATGATGGAGGATAAGAGGTGTGATGGATGGAGGATAAGTGATGTGATGGAGGGAGGATAAGTGGTGTGATGGAGGGAGTATAAGAGGTGTGATGGAGGGAGGATACATGATGTGATGGAGGGAGGATAAGAGGTGTGATGGAGGGAGGGTAAGAGGTGTGATGGAGGGAGGATAACTAGTGTGATGGATGGATTATAAGAGGTGTGATGGATGGAGGATAAGTGATATGATGGAGGGAGGATAAGAGGTGTGATGGAGGGAGGATAAGTGATGTGATGGAGGGAGGATAAGAGGTGTGATGTAGGGAGGATAACTAGTGTGATGGAGGGAGGATAAGAGGTGTGATGGAGGGAGGATAAGAGGTGAGATGGAGGGAGGATAACTAGTGTGATGGAGGGAGGGTAAGAGGTGTGATGGAGGGAGGATAAGAGGTGTGATGGAGGGAGGATAACTAGTGTGATGGAGGGAGGATAAGAGGTGTGATGGAGGGAGGATAACTAGTGTGATGGAGGGAGGATAAGAGGTGTGATGGAGGGAGGATAACTAGTGTGATGGAGGGAGGATAACTAGTGTGATGGAGGGAGGATAAGAGGTGTGATGGAGGGAGGATAAGAGGTGTGATGGAGGGAGGATAACTAGTGTGATGGAGGGAGGATAACTAGTGTGATGGAGGGAGGATAAGAGGTGTGATGGAGGGAGGATAAGAGGTGTGATGGAGGGAGGATAACTAGTGTGATGGAGGGAGTATAAGAGGTGTGATGGATGGAGGATAAGTGATATGATGGAGGATAAGTGATATGATGGAGGGAGGATAAGAGGTGTGATGGAGGGAGGATAAGAGGTGTGATGGAGGGAGGATAACTAGTGTGATGGAGGGAGGATAAGAGGTGTGATGGAGGGAGGATAACTAGTGTGATGGAGGGAGGATAAGAGGTGTGATGGAGGGAGGATAAGAGGTGTGATGATGGAGGATAAGTGATATGATGGACGGAGGATAAGAGGTGTGATGGAGGGAGGATAAGAGGTGTGATGATGGAGGATAAGAGGTGTGATGATGGAGGATAAGAGGTGATGGATGGAGGGGATAAGTGATGTGATGGAGGGAGGATAAGTGGTGTGATGGAGGGAGTATAAGAGGTGTGATGGAGGGAGGATAAGTGATGTGATGGAGGGAGGGAGGATAAGAGGTGTGATGGAGGGAGGATAACTAGTGTGATGGAGGGAGGATAAGAGGTGTGATGGATGGAGGATAAGTGATGTGATGGAGAGAGGATAAGTGGTGTGATGGAGGGAGGATAAGTGGTGTGATGGAGGGAGTATAAGAGGTGTGATGGAGGGAGGATAACTAGTGTGATGGAGGGAGGATAAGAGGTTTGATGGAGGGAGGATAAGAGGTGTGATGATGGAGGATAAGTGATATGATGGAGGGAGGATAAGAGGTGTGATGGAGGGAGGACAAGAGGTGTGATGGAGGGAGTATAACTAGTGTGATGGAGGGAGGATAAGAGGTGTGATGATGGAGGATAAGAGGTGTGATGATGGAGGATAAGAGGTGTGATGGAGGGACGATAAGTGATGTGATGGAGGGAGGATAAGAGGTGTGATGGAGGGAGTATAAGAGTTGTGATGGAGGGAGGATAAGTGATGTGATGGAGGGAGGATAAGAGGTGTGATGGAGGGAGGATAAGAGGTGTGACGGAGGGAGGATAACTAGTGTGATGGAGGGAGGAGAAGAGGTGTGATGGAGGGAGTATAACTAGTGTGATGGAGGGAGGATAAGAGGTGTGATGATGGAGGATAAGAGGTGTGATGATGGAGGATAAGAGGTGTGATGATGGAGGATAAGAGGTGTGATGATGGAGGATAAGAGGTGTGATGGAGGGAGGATAAGTGATGTGATGGAGGGAGGATAAGAGGTGTGATGGAGGGAGGATAAGAGGTGTGATGGAGGGAGTATAAGAGGTGTGATGGAGGGAGGATAAGTGATGTGATGGAGGGAGGATAAGAGGTGTGATGGAGGGAGGATAAGAGGTGTGATGGAGGGAGGATAACTAGTGTGATGGAGGGAGGAGAAGAGGTGTGATGGAGGGAGGATAAGAGGTGTGATGATGGAGGATAAGAGGTGTGATGGATGGAGGATAAGTGATGTGATGGAGGGAGGATAAGTGGTGTGATGGAGGGAGTATAAGAGGTGTGATGGAGGGAGGATAAGTGATGTGATGGAGGGAGGATAAGAGGTGTGATGGAGGGAGGATAACTAGTGTGATGGAGGGAGGCTAAGAGGTGTGATGGATGGAGGATAAGTGATGTGATGGAGAGAGGATAAGTGGTGTGATGGAGGGAGTATAAGAGGTGTGATGGAGGGAGGATAAGTGATGTGATGGAGGGAGGATAAGAGGTGTGATGGAGGGAGGATAAGAGGTGTGACGGAGGGAGGATAACTAGTGTGATGGAGGGAGGAGTAGAGGTGTGATGGAGGGAGGATAAGAGGTGTGATGATGGAGGATGATAAGTGATATGATGGACGGAGGATAAGAGGTGTGATGGAGGGAGGATAAGAGGTGTGATGGAGGGAGGATAAGAGGTGTGATGGAGGGAGGATAAGAGGTGTGATGATGGAGGATAAGAGGTGTGATGATGGAGGATAAGAGGTGTGATGGATGGAGGATAAGTGATGTGATGGAGGGAGGATAAGTGGTGTGATGGAGGGAGTATAAGAGGTGTGATGGAGGGAGGATACGTGATGTGATGGAGGGAGGATAAGAGGTGTGATGGAGGGAGGATAAGAGGTGTGATGGAGGGAGGATAACTAGTGTGATGGATGGAGGATAAGAGGTGTGATGGATGGAGGATAAGTGATATGATGGAGGGAGGATAAGAGGTGTGATGGAGGGAGGATAAGAGGTGTGATGGAGGGAGGATAACTAGTGTGATGGAGGGAGGATAAGAGGTGTGATGGAGGGAGGATAAGAGGTGTGATGGAGGGAGGATAACTAGTGTGATGGAGGGAGGATAAGAGGTGTGATGGAGGGAGGATAACTAGTGTGATGGAGGGAGGATAAGAGGTGTGATGGAGGGAGGATAACTAGTGTGATGGAGGGAGGATAAGAGGTGATGGAGGGAGGATAACTAGTGTGATGGAGGGAGGATAAGAGGTGTGATGGAGGGAGGATAACTAGTGTGATGGAGGGAGGATAAGAGGTGTGATGGAGGGAGGATAACTAGTGTGATGGAGGGAGGATAAGAGGTGTGATGGAGGGAGGATAAGAGGTGTGATGGAGGGAGGATAACTAGTGTGATGGAGGGAGGATAAGAGGTGTGATGGAGGGAGGATAAGAGGTGTGATGGAGGAGGATAAGTGGTGTGATGGAGGGAGGATAAGAGGTGTGATGGAGGGAGGATAAGAGGTGTGATGGAGGGAGGATAACTAGTGTGATGGAGGGAGGATAAGAGGTGTGATGGAGGGAGGATAACTAGTGTGATGGAGGGAGGATAAGAGGTGTGATGGAGGAAGGATAACTAGTGTGATGGAGAGATGATAAGTGGTGTGATGGAGGGAGGATAAGTGGTGTGATGGAGGGAGTATAAGAGGTGTGATGGATGGAGGATAAGAGGGATGATAAGGTGGAGGATAAGATAACTAATGATGGAGGGAGGATAAGAGGTGAGGGAGGATGTGTGATGGAGGGAGGGTAAGAGGTGTGATGGAGGGAGGATAAGAGGTGTGATGGAGGGAGGATAACTAGTGTGATGAAGGGAGGATAAGAGGTGTGATGGAGGGAGGATAAGAGGTGTGATGATGGAGGATAAGAGGTGTGATGATGGAGGATAAGAGGAGTGATGGATGGAGGATAAGTGATGTGATGGAGGGAGGATAAGAGGTGTGATGGAGGGAGGATAAGAGGTGTGATGGAGGGAGGATAAGAGGTGATGGAGGGAGGAGGATAAGAGGTGTGATGGAGGGAGGATAACTAGTGTGATGGAGGGAGGATAAGAGGTGTGATGGATGGAGGATAAGTGATGTGATGGAGAGAGGATAAGTGGTGTGATGGAGGGAGGATAAGTGGTGTGATGGAGGGAGTATAAGAGGTGTGATGGATGGAGGATAAGTGATGTGATGGAGGGAGGGGAAGAGGTGTGATGGAGGGAGGATAAGAGGTAAGATGGAGGGAGGATAAGAGGTGTGATGGAGGGAGGACAAGAGGTGTGATGGAGGGAGTATAACTAGTGTGATGGAGGGAGGATAAGAGGTGTGATGATGGAGGATAAGAGGTGATGATGGAGGATAAGAGGTGATGGAGGGAGGATAAGATGATGGAGGGAGGATAAGAGGTGTGATGGAGGGAGGATAAGAGGTGTGATGGAGGGAGGATAAGTGATATGATGGATGGAGGATAAGAGGTGTGATGGAGGGAGGATAAGAGGTGTGATGGAGGGAGGATAACTAGTGTGATGGAGGGAGGATAAGAGGTGTGATGGAGGAAGGATAACTAGTGTGATGGAGGGAGGATAAGAGGTGTGATGGAGGGAGGATAAGAGGTGTGATGATGGAGGATAAGAGGTGTGATGATGGAGGATAAGAGGTGTGATGGAGGGAGGATAAGTGATGTGATGGAGGGAGGATAAGAGGTGTGATGGAGGGAGGATAAGAGGTGTGATGGAGGGAGTATAAGTGGTGTGATGGAGGGAGTATAAGAGGTGTGATGGATGGAGGATAAGTGATGTGATGGAGGGAGGGGAAGAGGTGTGATGGAGGGAGGATAACTAGTGATGGAGGGAGGATAAGAGGTGATGGAGGGAGGATAAGAGGTGTGATGATGGAGGATAAGAGGTGTGATGATGGAGGATAAGTGATGTGATGGAGGAGAGGATAAGAGGTGTGATGGAGGGAGGATAAGAGGTGTGATGGAGGGAGGATAAGATGAGTGTGATGGAGGGAGGATAAGAGGTTTGATGGAGGGAGGATAACTAGTGTGATGGAGGGAGGCTAAGAGGTGTGATGGATGGAGGATAAGTGATGTGATGGAGAGAGGATAAGTGGTGCGATGGAGGGAGTATAAGAGGTGTGATGGAGGAGGATAAGTGATGTGATGGAGGAGGATAAGAGGTGATGGAGGGAGGATAAGAGGTGTGACGGAGGGAGGATAACTAGTGTGATGGAGGGAGGATGAGAGGATGTGATGGAGGGAGGATAAGAGGTGTGATGATGGAGGATAAGAGGTGTGATGGATGGAGGATAAGATGATGATGGAGAGGAGGATATGGGTGTGATGGAGGAGCATAAGAGGTGTGATGGAGGGAGGATAAGTGATGTGATGGAGGGAGGATAAGAGGTGTGATGATGGAGGATAAGAGGTGTGATGATGGAGGATAAGAGGTGTGATGGATGGAGGATAAGTGATGTGATGGAGGGAGGATAAGAGGTGTGATGGAGGGAGTATAAGAGGTGTGATGGAGGGAGGATACGTGATGTGATGGAGGGAGGATAAGAGGTGTGATGGAGGGAGGATAACTAGTGTGATGGATGGAGTATAAGAGGTGTGATGGATGGAGGATAAGTGATATGATGGAGGGAGGATAAGAGGTGTGATGGAGGGAGGATAAGAGGTGTGATGGAGGGAGGATAACTAGTGTGATGGAGGGAGGGTAAGAGGTGTGATGGAGGGAGGATAAGAGGTGTGATGGAGGGAGGATAACTAGTGTGATGGAGGGAGGATAAGAGGTGTGATGGAGGGAGGATAACTAGTGTGATGGAGGGAGGATAAGAGGTGTGATGGAGGGAGGATAACTAGTGTGATGGAGGGAGGATAAGAGGTGTGATGGAGGGAGGATAACTAGTGTGATGGAGGGAGGATAAGAGGTGTGATGGAGGGAGGATAACTAGTGTGATGGAGGGAGGATAAGAGGTGTGATGGAGGGAGGATAACTAGTGTGATGGAGGGAGGATAAGAGGTGTGATGGAGGGAGGATAAGAGGTGTGATGGAGGGAGATAACTAGTGTGATGGAGGGAGGATAAGAGGTGTGATGGAGGGAGGATAAGAGGTGTGATGGAGGGAGGATAACTAGTGTGATGGAGGGAGGGTAAGAGGTGTGATGGAGGGAGGATAAGAGGTGTGATGGAGGGAGGATAACTAGTGTGATGGAGGGAGGATAAGAGGTGTGATGGAGGGAGGATAACTAGTGTGATGGAGGGAGGATAAGAGGTGTGATGGAGGGAGGATAACTAGTGTGATGGAGGGAGGATAAGAGGTGTGATGGAGGGAGGATAACTAGTGTGATGGAGGGAGTATAAGAGGTGTGATGGATGGAGGATAAGTGATATGATGGAGGATAAGTGATATGATGGAGGGAGGATAAGAGGTGTGATGGAGGGAGGATAAGAGGTGTGATGGAGGGAGGATAACTAGTGTGATGGAGGGAGGATAAGAGGTGTGATGGAGGGAGGATAACTAGTGTGATGGAGGGAGGATAAGAGGTGTGATGATGGAGGATAAGTGATATGATGGAGGGAGGATAAGAGGTGTGATGGAGGGAGGATAACTAGTGTGATGGAGGGAGGATAAGAGGTGTGATGGAGGGAGGATAAGAGGTGTGATGATGGAGGATAAGAGGTGTGATGATGGAGGATAAGAGGTGTGATGGATGGAGGATAAGTGATGTGATGGAGGGAGGATAAGTGGTGTGATGGAGGGAGTATAAGAGGTGTGATGGAGGGAGGATAAGAGATGTGATGGAGGAGAGGATAAGAGGTGTGATGGAGGGAGGATAACTAGTGTGATGGAGGGAGGATAAGAGGTGTGATGGATGGAGGATAAGTGATGTGATGGAGAGAGGATAAGTGGTGTGATGGAGGGAGGATAAGTGGTGTGATGGAGGGAGTATAAGAGGTGTGATGGATGGAGGATAAGTGATGTGATGGAGGGAGGGGAAGAGGTGTGATGGAGGGAGGATAAGAGGTAAGATGGAGGGAGGATAAGAGGTGTAATGGAGGGAGGATAACTAGTGTGATGGAGGGAGGATAAGAGGTTTGATGGAGGGAGGATAAGAGGTGTGATGATGGAGGATAAGTGATATGATGGAGGGAGGATAAGAGGTGTGATGGATGGAGGACAAGAGGTGTGATGGAGGGAGTATAACTAGTGTGATGGAGGGAGGATAAGAGGTGTGATGGAGGATAAGAGGTGTGATGATGGAGGACGGATGTGATGATGGAGGATAAGAGGAGATGATGGATACAACCAGAGGTATGATGATGGAGGATAAGATGGTGGATGATGAGGATAAGAGGTGTGACGATGGAGGATGATGATGACGGAGGATGATAAGAGGTGTGACGATGATGATAAGATATGTGATGGAGAGGATAAGAGATGTGACGGAGGGATGACAAGATGTGATGAGGGAGGATAAGAGGTGATGGAGGAGGATAAGAGGTGTGATGGAGGAGGATAACTAGTGTGATGGAGGGAGGATAAGAGGTTTGATGGAGGGAGGATAAGAGGTGTGATGATGGAGGATAAGAGGTGATGGATGGAGGATGTGAGGAGGATAACCAGGTGTGATGGAGGGAGGATAAGAGGTGTGATGGAGGGAGGATAAGAGTGTGATGGAGGAGGATAAGAGGTGTGATGGAGGAGGATAACTAGTGTGATGGAGGAGGCTATAAGAGGTGTGATGGATGGAGGATGATGTGATGGAGAGAGGATAAGAGGTGATGGAGGGAGTATAAGAGGTGTGATGGAGGGAGGATAAGGATGTGATGGAGGGAGGATAAGAGGTGTGATGAGAGAGGATACAAGAGACGGAGGAGGATAACTAGTGGAGTAGGAGGTGATGGAGGAGGATAAGAGGTGATGGAGGGAGGATAAGAGGTGTGATGGAGGAGGATAAGAGATGTGATGGAGGGAGAAAGATGTGATGGAGGGAGGATACTTGATGATGGAGGGAGGATAAGAGGTGTGATGGAGGAGAATAAGAGGTGATGGAGGAGGATAACTAGTGTGATGGAGGAGGATAAGAGGTGCGATGGATGGAGATGATGATGATGGAGGGAGGATAAGAGGTGTGATGGAGGGAGAATAAGAGGTGTGATGGAGGGAGGATAACTAGTGTGATGGAGGGAGGATAAGAGGTGTGATGGAGGGAGGATAACTAGGTGTGATGGAGGGAGGATAAGAGGTGTGATGGAGGGAGGATAAGAGGTGTGATGGAGGGAGGATAACTAGTGTGATGGAGGGAGGATAAGAGGTGTGATGGAGGGAGGATAAGAAAGGGATGGATGGAGGATAAGAGGTGTGATGGATGGAGGATAAGAGAGTGATGGAGGAAGGATAAGGATGTGATGGAGGGAGGATAAGAGGTGATGATGGAGGGAGGATAAGAGGTGTGATGGAGGGAGATAAGTGATGTGATGGAGGGAGGATAAGAGGTGATGGAGGAGATAAGAGGTGTGATGGAGGGAGGATAACTAGTGTGATGGAGGGAGGATAAGAGGTGTGATGGATGGATGATGAGGATAAGAGGTGTGATGGATGGAGGATAAGGATGGATGGAGAGAGGATAAGAGGTGTGATGGAGGAGGATAAAGTATGTGATGTGATGGATGAGGATAAGAGGTGTGATGGAGGAGAATAAGAGGTGGATGGAGGAGGATAACTAGTGTGATGGAGGGAGGGTAAGAGGTGTGATGGATGGAGGATAAGAGGTATGATGGAGGGAGGATAAGAGGTGTGATGGAGGAGGATAAGAGGTGTGATGGAGGAGGATAACTAGTGTGATGGAGGAGGATAAGAGGTGATGGAGGAGGATAACTAGGTGATGGAGGGAGGGTAAGAGGTGATGGAGGGAGGATAAGAGGTGATGGAGGAGGATAACTAGTGATGAAGGAGGATAAGAGGTGTGATGGAGGAGGATAAGAGGTGTGACGATGGAGGATAAGAGGTGTGATGATGGAGGATAAGATAGTGATGGATGGAGGATAAGTGATGTGATGGAGGAGGATAAGTGGTGTGATGGAGGGAGTATAAGAGGTGTGATGGAGGGAGGATAAGATGTGATGGAGGATGAGGATAAGAGGTGTGATGGAGGAGGATAACTAGTGATGGAGGGAGGATAAGAGGTGTGATGGATGGAGGATAAGTAATGTGATGGAGGAGGATAAGTGGTGTGATGGAGGGAGGATAAGAGGTGATGGAGGGAGATAAGAGGTGATGATTGGAGGATAAAGTGATGTGATGGAGGGAGGAAGAGGTGTGATGGAGGGAGGATAAGAGGTGATGGAGGAGGATAAGAGGTGAAATGGAGGAGGATAACTAGTGATGGAGGAGGATAAGAGGTTTGATGGAGGGAGGATAAGAGGTGTGATGATGGAGGATAAGTGATATGATGGAGGGAGGATAAGAGGTGTGATGGAGGGAGGACAAGAGGTGTGATGGAGGGAGTATAACTAGTGTGATGGAGGGAGGATAAGAGGTTTGATGATGGAGGATAAGAGGTTTGATGATGGAGGATAAGAGGTGTGATGATGAAGGATAAGAGGTGTGATGATGGAGGATAAGAGGTGTGATGATGGAGGATAAGTGATGTGATGGATGGAGGATAAGAGGTGTGATGGAGGGAGTATAAGAGGTGTGATGGAGGGAGTATAAGAGATGTGATGGAGGGAGGATAAGAGGTGTGATGGAGGGAGGATAACTAGTGTGATGGAGGGAGGATAAGAGGTGTGATGGAGGGAGGATAACTAGGGTGATGGAGGGAGGGTAAGAGGTGTGATGGAGGGAGGATAAGAGGTGTGATGGAGGGAGGATAACTAGTGTGATGAAGGGAGGATAAGAGGTGTGATGGAGGGAGGATAAGAGGTGTGATGATGGAGGATAAGAGGTGTGATGATGGAGGATAAGAGGAGTGATGGATGAAGGATATGATGCGATGGATGGATGGAGGAGGATGGAGGGAGTGATATGCGACGGAGGATGGAGGGATGATACGAGGGAGGGAGGATAAGATGGACGGAGGATGACGATGGATGATGACGATGGAAGGATGGAGATAAGTGATGTGATGGAGGGAGGATAAGAGATGATGGAGGGAGGAGAGGATGGAGGGAGTATAAGAGGTGTGATGGAGGAGGATAAGTGATGTGATGGAGGAGGGAGATAAGAGGTGTGATGGAGGGAGGATAAGAGGTGATGGAGGGAGGATAAGAGGTGTGATGGATGGAGGATAAGGATGTGATGGAGGGAGGATAAGAGGTGTGGACGGATGGAGGGGATGATGGAGGATAAGAGGTGTGATGGACGGATGAGGAGGGAGGATAAGGATGGATGGAGGACAAGAATGGAGGATAAGAGGTGATGATGGAGGATAAGTGATTTGATGGAGGAGATAAGAGTGATGGAGGGATGATAAGAGGTGTGATGGAGGGAGATAAGAGATGTGATGGAGGGAGGATAAGAGGTGACGGAGGGAGGATAACTAGTGTGATGGAGGGAGGAGGAGGACGGATGGAGGATAAGAGGTGTGATGATGGAGGAGATTGTGATGATGGAGGATATGATGGATGGAGGATAATGATGTGATGGAGACGAGGATAAGAGGTGTGATGGAGGGAGGATAATGAGGTGATGGAGGAGGATAAGAGGTGTGATGGAGGGAGGATAAGATGTGATGGAGGGAGGATAAGAGGTGTGATGGAGGGAGAATAAGAGGTGATGGAGGGAGGATAACTAGTGATGATGGATGGAGGATAAGAGGTGTGATGGATGGAGGATAAGGATATGATGGAGGGAGGATAAGAGGTGTGATGGAGGGAGGATAAGAGGTGTGATGGAGGGAGGATAACTAGTGTGATGGAGGGAGGATAAGAGGTGTGATGGAGGGAGGATAACTAGTGTGACGGAGGGAGGACAAGAGGTGTGACGGAGGGAGGATAAGAGGTGGATGGAGGGAGGATAAGAGGTGTGATGATGGAGGATAAGAGGTGTGATGGAGGAATAAGAGGTGTGATGATGGAGGATAAGAGGTGTGATGGAGGGAGGATAAGGTGTGATGGAGGGAGGATAAGAGGATGGAGGGAGGATAAGACGATGATGGAGGAGGAGGATAAGAGGTGGATGGAGGGAGGATAACTAGGATGATGATCAGGATAAGTGATGGATGGAGAGAGGATAAGAGATGGAGGAGGATAAGTGACGATGGAGGGATGATAAGAGGTGTGATGGATGGAGGATAAGTGATGTGATGGATGAGGAGGATGGAGGGAGGATAAGAGGTGATGGAGGGAGCATAAGAGGTGAATGGAGGGAGGATAACTAGTGTGATGGAGGGAGGATAAGAGGTTTGATGGAGGGAGGATAAGAGGTGTGATGATGGAGGGTAAGAGGTGTGATGATGAGGATAAGAGGTGTGGATATGGAGGATAAGGATGATGATGGAGGATAAGAGGTGTGATGGGAGGGAGGTGGATGGACTATATGAGGAGGATGATGGTGTGAGGAGGGAGGATAAGGAGTATATGTGATGGAGGGAGGATAAGAGGTGTGATGGAGGGAGGATAAGAGGTGATGGAGGGAGGATAAGAGGTGATGGAGGGAGGATAACTAGTGTGATGGAGGGAGGATAAGAGGATGGAGGAGGATAAGATGGGAGGATGCTGAGGCGATGGATGGAGGATAAGAGGTGAGGGAGGATAAGTGGTGATGGAGGGAGATAAGAGGTGTGATGGAGGGGAGGATAAGAGATGTGATGGAGGGAGGATAAGAGGTGTGATGGAGGAGGATAACTAGGATGGAGGGAGGCTAAGAGGTGATGGATGGAGGATGATTAAGGATAAGTTGTGTGATGGAGGATAAGAGGTGATGGACGGGAGGATGTGATGTGAGGAGGGAGGATAAGAGGTGTGATGAAGGAGGATAAGAGGTGAGGAGGGAGGATAACTAGTGATGGAGGATAAGTAGAGGTGTGATGGAGAGGATAAGAGGTGTGATGGAGGATAAGAGTGATGAGATGATGGAGACGGATAAGAGATGGAGGGAGGATACGTGATGATGGAGGGAGGATAAGAGGTGTGATGGAGGGAGAATAAGAGGTGTGATGGAGGGAGGATAACTAGTGTGATGGATGGAGATATAAGAGGTGTGATGGATGGAGGATAAGATGATATGATGGAGGGAGGATAAGAGGTGTGATGGAGGGAGGATAAGAGGTGATGGAGGGAGGATAACTAGTGTGATGGAGGGAGGATAAGAGGGATGGAGGGAGGATAACTAGGGTGATGGAGGGAGGGTAAGAGGTGTGATGGAGGGAGGATAAGAGGTGTGATGGAGGGAGGATAACTATGTGATGACGGAGGATGAGGTGTGATGGAGGGAGGGATAAGAAGGAGGATAAGAGGATGTGATGATGGGAGGATAAGAGGTGTGATGATGGAGGATAAGAGGAGTGATGGATGAAGATAAGATAGTTGACGTGATGAGGAGGATAAGAGGTGTGACGGATGAGGATAAGGATGACGATGGAGGAGGATAAGAGGTGTGATGGAGGGAGGATAAGAGGTGTGGACGGAGGGAGGATAACCAGTGTGATGGAGGAGGAGCAGATGATGAGGAGGGAGGATAAGAGGTGTGATGGAGGATAAGAGGTGACGATGGATGGAGGATAAGATGGATGGAGAGAGGATAAGAGGTGTGATGGATGGAGGATATCTAAGATGGAGGGAGGATAACTAGGTGTGATGGAGGGAGGATAAGAGGTGTGATGGAGGAGGATAAGAGGGGATGATGGAGGAGGGTAAGAGGTGTGATGGAGGGAGGATAAGAGGTGTGATGGAGGGAGGATAAGAGGTGTGATGGAGGAGGATAAGAGGATGGATGGAGGAGGATAAGAGGTGTGATGATGGAGGATAAGAGGTGTGATGGAGGGAGGATAAGAGGAGTGATGGAGGAAGGATAACTGATGTGATGGAGGGAGGATAAGAGGTGTGATGGAGGAGGATAAGAGGTGGATGGAGGATAAGAGGACGGATATGAGATGGAGGAGGATGATAAGAGGTGTGATGGAGGAGGATAAGAGGTGACGGAGGGAGGATAACTAGTGTGATGGAGGGAGGATAAGAGGTGTGATGGAGGGAGGATAAGAGGTGTGATGGAGGGAGTATACGGACGATGGATGGAGGATAAGATGAGTGATGGAGAGAGGATAAGAGATGGATGGAGGGAGGATACGTGATGGATGAGACAAGAGGTGACGGAGGAGAATAAGAGGTGTGATGGAGGAGGATAACTAGTGACGGATGGATGGAGGATAAGAGGTGTGATGATGGAGGATAAGGACGGATGATGACAGATAAGAGGTGTGATGGAGGGAGGATAAGATGACGATGTGATGATGGAACGGATGGATAAGAGGTGTGATGGAGGGAGGATAAGAGGTGTGGAGGATGAGATGGATAGGATAAGGTGATGGAGGAAGGATAACTAGTGTGATGGAGGGAGGATAAGAGGTGATGGAGGGAGGATAAGAGGTGTGATGGATGGAGGATAAGAGGTGTGATGATGGAGGATAAGAGGATAAGAAGGATAAGTGATGGAGGAGGAGGATAAGAGGTGTGATGGAGGGAAGGATAAGAGGTGTGATGGAGGGAGGATAAGATGATGGATGGAGGGAGGATAAGAGGTGTGATGGAGGAGGATAACCAGTGTGATGGAGGGAGGATGAGAGGTGATATGGATGGAGGATGACGTGATGGATGAGGAGGATAAGCTGGTGTGATGGAGGGAGGATAAGAGGTGCTGATGGAGGGAGGATAAGAAGATGATGATGGATGGAGGACAAGCGCGATGGATGGATGAGGATAAGAGGTGTGATGAGGAGGATAAGAGGACGATGGAGGGAGGATAAGAGGTGACGATGGATGAGGATAACTAGTGTGATGGAGGAGGATGACGGGACGATGGAGGGAGGATAAGATGATGACGATGATGAGGATAAGTGACGATGATGAGGAGGATGGAGGTGATGATGGAGGAGGACAAGAGGTGTGATGGAGGGAGTATAACGGATGATGAGGGAGGATAAGAGGTGGATGACGGAGGATAAGAGGTGATGATGGAGGATGATGATGACGAAGGATGACGGATGGAGGATAAGAGGTGTGATATGGACGATGATGATGACGACGGATGATGATGACGGATGGAGGATGAGGTGTGATGCGGACGGAGGATAAGAGGTGTGATGGAGGAGGATAAGATGATGGACGGATGGAGCGACGTGACGGAGGAGGATAAGAGGATGTGATGGAGAGGATAAGAGGTGATGGAGGGAGAATAAGAGGTGATGGAGGGAGGATAACTAGTGTGATGGAGGGAGGATAAGAGGTGTGATGGAGGAGGATAAGATATGACGGATGGAGAATAAGAGGTGATGGAGGGAGGATAAGAGGTGTGATGGATGGAGGAGGATAAGAGGTGTGATGGAGGGAGGATAACTAGATGTGATGGAGGGAGGATAAGAGGTGTGATGGAGGGAGATAAGAGGTGTGATGGAGGGAGGATAACTAGTGTGATGGAGGGAGGATAAGAGGTGTGATGGAGGAGGATAAGAGGTGATGGATGGAGGATAAGAGGATGGATGGATAAGAGGTGGATGGAGGAGGATAAGGATGGATGGAGGGAGGATGATGATGTGATGGAGGGACGAGGATAAGAGGGATGATGGAGGGAGGATAAGAGGATGTGATGGAGGATGGGATGATAAGAGGTGATGGAGGGAGGAGATAAGAGGTGTGATGGAGGAGGATAAGAGGTGTGATGGATGGAGGATAAGTGATGGGATGATGGAGAGAGGATGGAGGGAGGATAAGAGGTGGGAGATGGAGGGAGATAAGAGAGGTGATGGATGGAGGATAAGAGGTGATGGAGGGAGGGAAGAGGTGGATGGAGGATGATGAGGTAAGATGGAGGGAGGATAAGGTGGATGGAGGGAGGATAACCAGTGATGGAGGGAGGATAAGAGGTGATGGAGGGAGGATAAGGATGTGAATGGATATATGATGGAGGGAGGATAAGAGGTGATGGAGGGAGGACAAGAGGATGATGGAGGAGATAACTATGATGGAGGAGGACAAGAGGTGATGGAGGGAGGATAAGAGGTGTGATGATGGAGGATAAGAGGTGTGATGATGGAGGATAAGAGGTGTGATGATGGAGGATAAGAGGTGTGATGATGGAGGATAAGAGGTGTGATGGATGGAGGATAAGTGATGTGATGGATGGAGGATAAGAGGTGTGATGGAGGGAGGATAAGAGGTGTGATGGAGGGAGGATAAGAGATGTGATGGAGGGAGGATAAGAGGTGTGATGGAGGGAGGATAAGAGGTGTGATGGAGGGAGGATAACTAGTGTGATGGAGGGAGGAGAAGAGGTGTGATGGAGGGAGGATAAGAGTGACGAGGATAAGAGGTGATAAGAGGAGGATAAGCGACGGATGATGAGGGAGGATGACGATGGATGAGGATAAGAGACGATGATGATGACGCTGACGTGACGACGGATGACGACAAGATGACGGATGATGATCACCAGTGACGGAGGATGCTAAGAGGTGATGAGATGACGTGATGACGGAGGATGATTAAGTGTGATGGACGAGTATAAGAGGTGACGGATAAGGATATGATGACGGATGAAGATGGATGGAGGATAAGAGGTGTGACGGAGGAGGATAACGGGTGATGACGGATATGAGAGGTGATGACGACGGATAAGAGGTGTGATGACGGGAGGATAAGAAGATGGAGTGATGATGGAGGGATGGATAAGGAGGATAAGTGATGGATGGAGGGAGACGGGAAGAGGTGTGATGGACGGACTGAGTGTGATGGATGGAGGATAAGAGGTGTGATGGATGGAGGATAACTATGATGGAGGGAGGATAAGAGGTGTGATGGAGGAGGGAGGTGTGATGGAAGATAACTAGTGATGGAGGGAGGATAAGAGGTGTGATGGAGGGAGGATAAGAGGTGATGGATGGAGGATATGGAGGGAGTGAGGGGTGATGGAGGATAAGAGTGTGATGGAGGGATGGAGGTGTGAGAGGATAAGAGGAGTGATGATGGAAGAGGTGAGGAGGATAAGAAATGTGATGGATGGAGGATAAGAGATGGAGAGGATGTGATGGAGGGAGATAAGAGAGATGGATGGAGGGAGGATAAGAGGAGGATGGAGGGAGGATAAGAGTGTGATGGAGGAGGATAAGAGGATGATGGAGGGAGGATAAGGAGGTGATGGAGGAGGATAACTAGTGTGATGGAGGGAGGATAAGAGGTGTGATGGATGGAGGATAAGAGATGATGGAGGGAGGGGAAGAGGTGTGATGGAGGGAGGATAAGAGGTAAGATGGAGGAGGATAAGAGGTGGATGGAGGGAGGATAAGAGTGTGATGGAGGGAGGATAAGAGGTGTGATGGAGGAGGATAAGAGGTGATGATGGAAGATGAGAGGTATGATGGAGGGAGGATAAGACGTGATGGAGGAGGACAAGAGGTGTGATGGAGGGAGGATAACTAGTGATGGAGGGAGGATAAGAGGTGTGATGATGGAGGATAAGAGGTGTGATGACGATGATCAAGATGTGATGACGGATATAGACGACGGAGGACGGAAGATGAGACGACGACGACGATAACGGAGGATGAGAGACGGATGGATGGATGAGGATGACGGAGGATGATAAGAGGTGATGGATGGAGATAAGGATGCATGGAGAGGGATAAGAGATGGACGGAGGAGGATAAGAGGTTTGATGGACGGAGGATAAGAGGTTGATGATGAGATAGATGACGGAGGATGATAACTAGGTGATGGAGGAGGAGAAGATGATGGAGGAGGATAAGAGGTGTGATGATGGAGGATAAGAGGTGTGATGGATGGAGGATAAGATGATGTGATGGATGGGAGGATAAGAGGTGATGGAGGGAGTATAAGAGGTGTGATGGAGGGAGGATAAGAGATGTGATGGAGGGAGGATAAGAGGTGATGGAGGGAGGATAACTAGTGATGGAGGAGGATAAGAGGGTAGTGATGGATGGAGGATAAGAGATGTGATGGAGGAGGATAAGATGTGTGATGGAGGGAGGATAAGAGGTGTGATGGAGGAGGATAAGACGTGATGGATGGAGGATAAGAGGTGTGATGGAGGGAGGATAAGAGGATGATGGAGGGAGGATAACTAGTGATGGAGGGAGGATAAGAGGTGTGATGGAGGAGGATAAGAGTGTGATGATGGAGGATAAGAGGTGTGATGGATGAAGATAAGAGGTGAAGGAGGGAGGATAAGGATGGATGGAGGAGGATACGTGATGTGACGGAGGGAGGATAAGAGGTGTGATGGAGGGAGAATAAGAGGTGTGATGGAGGGAGGATAACTAGTGTGATGGATGGAGGATAAGAGGTGTGATGGATGGAGGATGGAGGATATACGAGTGTGATGGAGGGAGGATAAGAGGTGTGATGGAGGGAGGATAACTAGTGTGATGGAGGGAGGATAAGAGGTGTGATGGAGGGAGGATAACTAGGGATGGAGGGAGGATAAGAGGTGTGATGGAGGGAGGATAACTAGTGTGATGGAGGGAGGATAAGAGGTGATGGAGGAGGATAAGAGGTGTGATGATGGAGGATAAGAGGATGTGATGATGGAGGACGAGGATGATGGATGGAGGATAAGGATGATGATGAGGGAGGATGATGACGCGAATGGATGGACGGATAAGACAATGATGGAGGAGGATAAGATGTGATGCGACGGATGGAGGATAAGAGGTGTGATGGATGGAGGATAACCAGTGACGGATGATGACGAGGTGATGGATGGAGGATACGTGACGGATGGAGAGAGGATGATGGTGTGATGGAGGAGGATAATGAGGTGTGATGGAGGGAGATAAGAGGTGTGACGGATGGAGATAACGCTGATGTGATGGATGGGAGGAAGAGGTGTGATGGAGGGAGGATAAGAGGTAAGATGGAGGAGGATAAGAGGTGTAATGGAGGAGGATAACTAGTGTGATGGAGGAGGATAAGAGGTTTGATGGAGGGAGGATAAGAGGTGATGATGGAGGATATGATATGATGGAGGAGGATAAGAGGTGTGATGGAGGGAGGACAAGAGGTGTGATGGAGGGAGTATAAGAGTGTGATGGAGGGAGGATAAGAGGTGTGATGATGGAGGATAAGAGGTGTGATGATGGAGGATAAGAGGTGTGATGATGGAGGATAAGAGGTGTGATGATGGAGGATAAGAGGTGTGATGATGGAGGGATAAAGAGGTGATGGATGGAGGATAAGATGTGGACGGAGGATAAGAGGTGTGATGAGGAGAGCAGACGGATGGATGGAGGATGAAGAGGTGTGATGGAGGGAGGATAAGAGGTGGATGAGGATAAGATGGACGGAGGAGGATAACGTAGTGTGATGGAGGGAGATAAGAGGTGATGGACGGATGATAAGATATGACGACGGAGGATAAGAGGTGTGATGACGGAGGATGAGAGATGTGATGGATGGAGGATAAGACGTGATTTGAGGAGGATAAGATGATGGAGGGAGGAGGATAAGAGGTGTGATGGAGGGAGGGATAACTAGTGTGATGGATGGAGGATAAGAGGTGATGGATGGAGGATAAGTGATGTGATGGAGAGAGGATAAGACGGGATGGAGGGAGTATAAGAGGTGTGATGGAGGGAGGATAAGAGGTGTGATGGAGGGAGGATAAGAGGTGATGGAGGGAGGATAAGAGGTGTGATGGAGGGAGGATAACTAGTGTGATGGAGGGAGGATAAGAGGTGATGGAGGGAGGATAAGAGGTGTGATGATGGAGGATAAGAGGTGTGATGGATGGAGGATAAAAGTGTGATGGAGGGAGGATAAGAGGTGTGATGGAGGGAGGATAACTAGTGATGTGATGGAGGGAGGATAAGAGGTGATGGAGGAGAATAAGAGGTGTGATGGAGGGAGGATAACTAGTGTGATGGAGGAGGATAACGAGCGCCAGTGATGGAGGTGAGATGACGATGATAGATGACGATGGAGGATAAGAGGTGATGACGGATGAGGTGTGATGATGGACGGATGAGAGATGTGATGGATGGAGGATGCTGACGCGACGGAGGATGATAAGAGGTGTGACGGAGGGAGATAAGATGATGGACGGATGATGACGCTGACGGACGGAGGATGATGACAAGATGCGACGGAGATGATCGATGTGACGGAGGGATGACAAGATGTGATGAGGAGGATAACTAGTGTGATGGAGGGAGGATAAGAGGTGATGGACGGAGCACGACGGATGGATGGAGGATAAGAGGTGTGATGGAGGGAGGATAAGAGGTGTGATGGAGGAGGATAAGAGGTGTGATGGATGGAGGATAACTAGTGATGGAGGGAGGATAAGAGATGTGATGGAGGATGGATAAGAGGGTGATGGATGACAAGAGGTGATGACGGAGGATGAGAGGTGATGACGGAGGATGAAGATGGATGATGACGGAGGATAACGATGGATGAAGGATAATAAGAGGTGTGATGGAGGAGGATAAGAGGTGCGATGGAGGATAAGAGGTGATGGAGGAGGATAAGAGGGGGATGGAGGATAAGAGGTGATGGAGGGAGGATAAGAGGTGATGGAGGGAGGATAAGAGGTGTGATGGAGGGAGGATAACTAGTGTGATGGAGGGAGGATAAGAGGTGTGATGGATGGAGGATAAGAGGTGTGTGATGATGGAGGATAAGAGGTGTGGATGGAGGATAAGTTGTGACGATGGAGAGAGGATAAGAGGTGTGATGGAGGGAGGATACGTGATGATGGAGGGAGGATAAGAGGTGTGATGGAGGGAGAATAAGAGGTGTGATGGAGGGAGGATAACCAGTGATGGATGGAGTATAAGAGGTGATGGATGGAGGATAAAGATATGATGGAGGAGGATAAGAGGTGTGATGGAGGAGGATAAGAGGTGTGATGGAGGGAGGATAACTAGTGTGATGGAGGGAGGATAAGAGGTGTGATGGAGGGAGGATAAGAGGGGTGATGGAGGGAGGATAAGAGGTGATGGAGGGAGGATAAGATGGATGGAGGGAGGATAACTAGTGTGATGGAGGAGGATAAGAGGTGTGATGGAGGGAGGATAAGAGGTGTGATGGAGGGAGGATAAGAGGTGTGATGGATGGAAGGATAAGAGGATGTGATGGAGGGAGGATAAGAGGTGTGATGGATGGAGGATAAGAGGTGTGATGGAGGGAGGATAAGAGGTGATGGAGGAGGATAAGAGATGTGATGGAGGGAGGATAACTAGGTGATGGAGGGATGATAAGAGGTGTGATGGAGGGAGGATAAGAGGTGTGATGGATGGAGATAACACATGATGACGACGGATGACGATGGACGAGATGACGGGAAGATGGAGGGACGACGGATGACGATGACGAGGATGGATGAAGGGACGATGATGACGATGTGACGGAGATGACGGATGATGGAGGGAGGATAAGAGGTGATGACGGAGACGGATGATGAGGATAAGAGGTGATGGATGGATGACAAGAGGTGATGATGGATGGAGGATAAGAGGTGTGATGGAGGGAGGATAAGAGGTGTGATGGAGGGAGGATAAGAGGTGATGGAGGGAGGATAAGAGTGTGATGGAGGGAGGATAAGAGAGGTGTGATGATGGAGGATAAGAGGTGTGATGGATGGAGGATAAGATGTGATGGATGGAGGATAAGAGGTGTGATGGAGGAGGATAAGAGGTGGATGGAGGAGGATAAGATGGATGGAGGGATGATAAGAGGTGTGATGGAGGGAGATAAGAGGTGTGATGGAGGGAGGATAAGAGGTGATGATGGACGGATGATAAGAGGTGTGATGGAGGAGGATAAGATGATGACGGAGGAGTGATAAGAGGATGGAGGGAGGATAAGCGATGATGTGATGGAGGGAGGATAACTAGTGTGATGGAGGAGGATAAGAGGATGTGATGGAGATGGAGGATAAGAGGGTGATGGAGGGAGGGTAAGAGGTGTGATGGAGGGAGGATAAGAGGTGATGGAGGGAGGATAACTAGTGTGATGGAGGGAGGATAAGAGGTGTGATGGAGGGAGGATAAGAGGTGATGATGGAGACAAGAGGTGATGATGGAGGATAAGAGGTGTGATGGATGGAGGATAAGTGATGGATGAGGAGGATAAGAGGTGTGATGGAGGATATAAGAGGTGTGATGGAGGGAGGATAAGATGCATGATGTGATGGAGGGAGGATAAGAGGATGGAGGAGGATAACTAGTGACGATGGAGGGAGGATAAGAGGTGTGATGGAGGAGGATAAGATGATGTGATGGAGGGGAGGATATGGTGTGATGGATAGGACTAAGAGGTGATGGAGGAGGATAAGAGGTGTGATGGATGGAGGATAAGATGAGTGGGATGGAGGGAAGATGGAAGATATGATGGAGGGAGGATAAGAGGTGTGAAGAGACGATGGGAGGACAAGAGGTGCGCAATGGAGGGAGGATAACCAGTGACGGAGGGAGGATAAGATATCTGACGATGGATGACGAAGACAGTGACGACGGATGACGAGGTGATGACGGACGATGACGGGAAGATGGACGGACGGATGACGTAAGATGGACGGATGGATACAACCATGACGGACGGATGATAACTAGATGTGACGACGGATGACAAGATGACGACGATGACAAGATGTGATGACGGAGGATAAGATGCGACGACGGATGACGTGCATGAGGACGACGGGATGATGGAGGACGATTTTATTTACCAGATGACGGATGGAGGATAAGCACTATGATGACGATGACGCGATGGAGACGGATGAGATGAAGAGGTGATGGATGGATGATGAGGTGGCGACGGATGATGAGACGATGAAGACGTGTGATGGAGGGAGGATAAGAGGTGATGATGGATGGAGGATAACTAGTGTGATGGAGGGAGGATAAGAGGTGATGGAGGGAGGATGAGAGGTGTGATGACGGAGGATAAGAGGTGATGGATGGAGGATAAGAGGACGTGATGGAGGGAGGATAAGAGGTGTGATGGAGGGAGGATAAGAGGTGTGATGGAGGGAGGATAAGAGATGTGATGGAGGGAGGATAAGAGGTGTGATGGAGGAGGATAACCAGGTGATGGAGGAGGATAAGAGGTGTGATGGATGGAGGATAAGAGGATGTGATGGAGAGGATAAGCCAGTGACGGGAGGAGGATAAGAGGTGTGATGGAGGGAGGATAAGTGATGTGATGGAGGGAGGATAAGAGGTGATGGAGGGAGGATAAGAGGTGTGATGGAGGAGGATAACTAGTGTGATGGAGGAGGATAGAGGTGTGATGGAGGAGGATAAGAGGTGTGATGGATGGAGGATAAGAGGTGTGATGGATGGAGGATAAGGATGATGGAGAGAGGATAAGAGGTGTGATGGAGGAGGATACGTGATGTGATGGAGGGAGGATAAGAGGTGATGGAGGAGAATAAGAGGTGACGGATGGAGGAGGATAACTAGTGTGATGGATGGAGGATAAGAGGTGATGGATGGAGGATAAGATATGATGGAGGGAGGATAAGAGGTGATGGAGGGAGGATAACTAGTGTGATGGAGGGAGGATAAGAGTGTGATGGAGGGAGGATAAGAGGTGTGATGGAGGGAGGATAACTAGGGTGATGGAGGGAGGGTAAGAGGTGATGGAGGGAGGATAAGAGGTGATGGAGGGAGGATAACTAGTGATGATGGAGGAGGATAAGAGGTGTGATGGAGGGAGGATAAGAGGTGATGACGGATGATAAGAGGCGACGTGATGGACGGATGAAGGATGATGACGGATGGATGATGGACGATGGATGAGACGGAGGATGATGGACGCTGACGACGGAGATGATGACGATATGACGGACGATGGAGGATGATAACCAGCGTGACGGAGGGAGGATAAGAGGTGTGATGACGGAGGATAAGACGGATGGAGAGAGGATAAGTGGTGACGGAGGGAGATAACGTGATGGACGGATGACATAAGATGTGATGACGGATGATTGGACGTGATGGATAAAGAGGTGACGATGGAGGGAGGATAAGAGGTGATGGATGGAGGATAAGAGGTGTGATGGAGGAGGATAACTAGTGATGGAGGGAGGATAAGAGGTGTGATGGAGGGAGGATAAGATGGATGATGGAGGATGGAGGATGATGGAAGGATAAGAGACGATGGAGGAGGATAAGAGGTGGATGGATGGAGGATAAGAGGTGATGGAGGAGGATAGAGGTGTGACGATGAGGACAAGAGGTGTGACGGAGGATGATAAGATGACGACGGATGATGACGATGGATAAGAGACGATGGAGGAGAAGAGTGCGCACGACGGATGGGACGAAGACGGATATGACGGATGGATGATGATGTGACGGAGGAGCATAAGATGGATGGAGGGAGGATAAGAGGTGATGGATGGAGATGATAAGATGTGATGGAGGGAGAATAAGAGGTGTGATGGAGGGAGGATAACCAGTGTGATGGAGGAGGATAAGAGGTGATGGATGGAGGATAACCATAACGATGGAGGGATAAGAGGTGACGGATGACGGAGATGAGATGATGGATGACGTGGAGGATGAAGATGTGATGACGGAGGATAAGACGATGACGATGGATGATGGATAATGTGAGTGTGATGGACGGATGATGAGAGGTGATGGAGGAGGATGACGACGGATGGAGGAGGATAACTAGTGATGGACGGATGATGATAAGAGGACGGATGATGATGGAGGATATGACGAAGATGACGGACGATGACGAAGATGTGATGACGGATGATGACGAGGACGGATGGATGAGACGGAGGAGATATGACGGAGGGAGGATAACGCTGATGACGGAGGGATGAAGATAATGGAGGGAGGATAACCAGTGACGGATGGATGATAAGAGGGATGAGCGAAGGAGGATGAGATGATGACGGAGGATGATGATGTGACGGAGGATGATACGGAGTGACGGAGGAGGATAACGGAGTGATGATGATGATGAGACAACCATGCGACGGATATGATGATGATGGACGGATGACGATGATGACGGATGTGATGGAGGGACGGACGACGATGATGATGATGGACGGATGACGGATGACGACGATGATGGAGACGGATGGATGACAAGAGGTGACGGATGATGAGATGATAAGAGACGGATGGATGACGGATGATGACGATGACGATGACAAGAGGTGACGACGGATGACAAGATGCGACGATGGATGATGACCAGCGTGATGGATGGAGATAACGAGGTGTGACGGATGATGATAGATGACGATGTGATGGAGATGATGAGGACGATGATGGAGGGAGGATAAGAGGTGATGGAGGAGGATAACGTGACGATGGATGAGTATAAGAGGTGTGATGGATGGAGGATAAGTGATATGATGGAGGGAGGATAAGAGGTGTGATGGAGGGAGGATAAGAGGTGTGATGGAGGGAGGATAACTAGTGTGATGGAGGGAGGATAAGAGGTGTGATGGAGGGAGGATAAGAGGGTGATGGAGGGAGGGTAAGAGGTGTGATGGAGGGAGGATAAGAGGTGTGATGGAGGGAGGATAACTAGTGTGATGGAGGGAGGATAAGAGGTGTGATGGAGGGAGGATAAGAGGTGTGATGATGGAGGATAAGAGGTGTGATGATGGAGGATAAGAAGTGTGATGGATGGAGGATAAGTGATGTGATGGAGGGAGGATAACTGATGTGATGGAGGGAGGGAGGATAAGAGGTGTGATGGAGGGAGGATAACTAGTGTGATGGAGGGAGGATAAGAGGTGTGATGGATGGAGGATAACTAGTGTGATGGAGGGAGGATAAGATAAGACGGAGGAGGATAAGAGGTGTGATGGATGGAGGATAAGAGGTGTGACGGAGGAGGATAAGAGATGTGATGGAGGGATGATGATCAAGATGGAGGAGGATAAGAGGTGAAGATGGAGGGAGGATAAGAGGTGTGACGGATGAGGATAACCAGATGATGGATGAGAGGTGTGGATGATGGAGGATAAGATAGATGGACGGAGGATAAGAGGATGTGATGATGGAGGGACAAGAGGTGTGATGATGGAGGATAAGAGTGTGACGGAGGGAGGATAAGAGGTGTGACGGAGGGATGACGAGGGTGATGATGGACGGATGAGGCTGATGACGGAGGATGATTGCATGGACGGAGGATAAGAGATGTGATGGAGGGAGGATAAGATGATGGAGGAGGATAAGATGGATGGAGGGAGATAAGAGGTGTGATGGAGGGAGGATAAGAGGTGTGATGGAGGAGAGATAAGAGGTGTGATGGAGGGAGGATAAGAGGTGTGATGGAGGGAGGATAAGAGGTGTGATGGAGGGAGGATAACTAGTGTGATGGAGGGAGGATAAGAGGTGTGATGGAGGGAGGATAAGAGGTGTGATGATGGATGACGATGACGACGAGATGACGTGATGGAGGATAAGACGACGGATGATGAAGATAAGACGACGGATGATGGATGGACGAGGATGACGCTATGCGACGGATGGATGATCGCTGACGACGACGGATGATGACAAGATGTGACGGATGATGACGATGACGATGGATGGATGATAAGACGTGACGGAGGATGAAGAGGTGATGGACGGGAGGATGACGGAGGTGACGGAGGGAGGATAAGAGGTGTGATGGAGGGAGGATAACTAGTGATGGAGGGAGGATAAGAGGTGTGATGGAGGAGGATAAGAGGTGTGATGGAGGGAGGATAAGGATGTGATGGAGGGAGGATAAGAGGTGGATGGAGGGAGGATAAGAGTGTGATGGATGGAGGATAAGAGGTGTGATGGATGGAGGATAAGATGTGATGGAGGATGATAACCAGTGACGGATGGAGGATAAGAGGATGATGACGGACGACGGATGATGATGTGATGACGGATGATGACAAGATGGATGGAGGAGACAAGAGGTGTGACGGATGATGATAAGATGCGACGACGGATGACAGAGATGAGGAAGATGACAAGAGGACGACGATGACGACGATGGATGGATGGAGGATGACGGATGTGACGGAGGAGGACAAGATGTGACGGAGGAGGATAAGAGGTGACGGATGGAGATGACGAGGGAGGATAAGAGGTGTGATGGAGGAGGATAACTAGTGTGATGGAGGAGGATAAGAGGTGATGAGGAGGATAATGATGGATGGAGACGGAGGATAAGAGGTGTGATGGAGGAGGATAAGAGGTGTGATGGAGGGAGGATAACTAGTGTGATGGAGGAGGATAAGAGGTGTGATGGAGGGAGGATAACTAGGTGATGGAGGGAGGATAAGAGGTGTGATGGAGGAGGATAAGAGGTGTGATGGAGGGAGGATAACTGTGTGATGGAGGAGGATAAGAGGTGTGATGGAGGGAGGATAACTAGTGTGATGGAGGGAGGATAAGAGGTGACGATGGAGGGAGGATAACTAGTGTGATGGAGGAGGATAAGAGGTGTGATGGAGGGAGGATAACTAGTGATGGAGGGAGGATAAGAGGTGATGGAGGGAGGATAACTAGTGTGATGGAGGAGGATAAGAGGTGATGGAGGGAGGATAAGAGGTGTGATGGAGGGAGGATAACCAGTGTGATGGATGGAGGATAAGAGGTGTGATGGATGGAGGATAAGGATATGGATGGAGGATAAGAGGTGGACGGATGGAGGATAAGAGGTGACGGAGGAGGATAAGAGGTGATGGAGGATGATAAGAGGTGTGATGGAGGAGGATAAGAGGTGTGATGGAGGGAGGATAAGATGATGGAGGGAGATAAGAGGTGTGATGGATGATGATATGATGACGGAGATGATAAGAGGTGATGGAGGGAGGATAACTAGTGGATGGAGGAGGATAAGAGGTGTGATGGAGGGAGGATAAGAGGTGATGATGATGGAGGATAAGAGGTGATGATGGAGGATAAGAGGTGTGATGGATGGAGGATAACTGATGTGATGGAGGGAGGATAAGAGGTGATGGATGGAGGAGGTGCGACGGATGGATGACGATGACGTGACGGATGATGGAGATGGACGGATGGATGAGAGGACGGATGTGATGATGATGGAGGACGGATGATGACAAGATGCGACGGATGGAGATAAGAGGTGCGACGGACGGATGACGACGATGACGGACGGATATGACGCTGACGGATGGATGATGACGATGACGATGGATGGAGCGGAGGACGATGGATGGATGATAAGACGATGGATGGAGGAGGAAACTAGGATGGAGGGAGGATAAGAGGTGTGATGGAGGGAGGATAACTAGTGTGATGGAGGGAGGATAAGAGGTGATGGATGGAGGATAAGTGATGATGGAGGAGGATAAGAGGTGTGATGGAGGAGGATAAGAGGTGTGATGGAGGGAGGATAACTAGTGATGGAGGGAGGATAAGAGGTGTGATGGAGGGAGGATAACTAGTGTGATGGAGGGAGGATAAGAGGTGTGATGATGGAGGATAAGAGATGGACGGAGGATGATAAGAGGTGTGATGGAGGGAGGATAACCAGTGTGATGGAGGAGGATAAGAGGTGTGATGGATGGAGGATAAGAGGTGACGATGATGGAGGATAAGAACGTGATGATGGAGGATAAGAGGATGGACGGATGATGGACGAGGATAAGATGGATGGAGGGAGGATAATGACTAGTGATGGAGGAGGATAAGAGGTGTGATGGAGGGATGATAAGAGGTGATGGATGGAGGGAGGATAAGAGGTGATGGATGGAGGATAAGAGGTGTGATGGACGGAGGATGACGCTGATGACGGAGGAGGATGGTGATGGAGGGAGGATAACTAGATGGAGGGATGACGACGGATGGAAGATAAGACGGACGGATGATGAGGACGGATGACGATGGATGGAGGACGATGATAAGATGACGGATGGAGGGAGGATAAGAGGTGATGGAGGGAGGATAAGAGGTGTGATGGAGGGAGGATAACTAGTGTGATGGATGGAGGATAAGAGGTGATGGATGGAGGATAAGGATGGATGGAGGAGGATAAGAGGTGTGATGGAGGAGGATAAGAGGTGATGGAGGAGAGATAACTATGATGGAGGGAGGATAAGAGGTGTGATGGAGGGAGGATAACTAGGTGTGATGGAGGAGGAGAAGAGGTGTGATGGATGGAGGATAAGAGATGATGGAGGGAGGATAACTAGATGGAGGGAGGATAAGAGGTGATGGAGGAGGATAAGATGATGTGATGGAGGGAGGATAAGAGGTGATGGAGGGAGGATAAGAGGTGATGGAGGGAGGATAAGAGGTGATGGAGGGAGGATAAGAGTGATGGAGGAGGATAAGAGGTGATGGAGGGAGGATAAGAGGTGTGATGGAGGGAGGATAAGAGGTGTGATGGAGGGAGGATAAGAGGTGTGATGGAGGAGGATGACAAGATGATGGATGAGGATAAGAGGTGTGATGGAGGAGGAGATGATATGATGGAGGATGATGATGAGGACGGAGGATAAGAGGATGGAGGGAGGATAAGAGGTGTGATGGATGGAGGATAAGAGATGTGATGGAGGAGATAAGAGGTGATGGAGGGAGGATAACTAGGTGTGATGGAGGGAGGATAAGAGGTGTGATGGAGGGAGGATAAGAGGTGGATGATGGAGGATAAGTGATATGATGGACGGAGGATAAGAGGTGTGATGGAGGGAGGATAACCAGTGATGGAGGATGATAAGAGGTGTGATGGAGGGAGGATAAGAGGTGATGATGATGAGAGATGAGGATAAGAGGTGATGATGGAGGATAAGAGGTGATGGATGGAGGATAACTGATGTGATGGAGGGAGGATAAGTGGTGTGATGGAGGGAGTATAAGAGGTGTGATGGAGGGAGGATAAGTGATGTGATGTAGGGAGTATAAGAGGTGATGGAGGGAGGATAAGAGGTGTGATGGAGGGAGGATAACTAGTGATGGAGGGAGGATAAGAGTGACGGAGGGAGGATAAGATGTGATGGATGGAGGATAAGTGACGATGGAGAGAGGATAAGGTGTGATGGAGGGATGATAAGAGGTGTGATGGATGGAGGATAAGAGGTGTGATGGAGGGAGGATAAGATGGATGAGGGAGGATAAGAGTGTGATGATGAGGATGATGGAGGAGGATGACTGATGGATGGAGGGAGGATAAGAGATGTGATGGAGGGAGGATAAGAGGTGTGATGGAGGGAGGATAAGGATGATGGAGGAGGATAAGAGGTGTGATGGAGGAGGATAAGAGGTGATGGAGGGAGGATAACTAGTGTGATGGAGGAGGATAAGAGGTGTGATGGAGGGAGGATAACCAGGTGACGGATGGATGACAAGATGTGACGGAGGATATGATGGACGACGGAGGAGGATAAGAGGTGATGGAGGAGGATAAGATGCGATGGATGGATGATAACCATGTGATGGACGGATGATGATGTGACGGATGATGACGTGATGGACGGATGATTAACCAGATGCGACGGACGGATGATACCAGAGGTGACGGATGATGACGGATAAGGATGGATGGATGAGGATAAGACGGTGATGGAGGGAGGATAAGATGACGGTGATGATGGAGGATAAGAGGATGGAGGGAGGATAAGAGGTGTGATGGAGGGAGGATAAGAGGTGTGATGGAGGGAGGATAACTGAGTGTGATGGAGGGAGGATAAGAGGTGATGGAGGAGATAACTAGGTGTGATGGATGAGGATAAGATGTGATGGAGGGAGGATAAGAGGTGTGATGATGGAGGATAAGAGGTGATGGATGGAGGATAAGAGGTGTGATGGATGGAGATAAGGATGTGATGGAGGGAGGATAAGAGGTGTGATGGAGGGAGGATAAGAGGTGGATGGATGGAGGATAAGGATGTGATGGAGGGAGGATAAGAGGTGTGATGGAGGGAGGATAACTAGTGTGATGGAGGGAGGATAAGAGGGTGATGGACGGAGGATAAGAGGTGATGATGGACGGAGGATACAAGAGGTGGATGGATGAGGGTAAGAGACGGACGATGAGGAGGATAAGAGGCGGATGGAGGGAGGATAACTAGTGATGATGGAGGAGATAACCAGTGACGGAGAGATATGACGGGATGACACGGACGATGACGATGATGACGAAGATGACGATGATGATTGAACCAGCGACGATGAGATGATGATGCGACGGACGGATGACGATCATGATGACGACGGATGACGCGATGATGACGGATGACGATGACGCGGACGGATGATGATGGATGCGACGGAGATGACAAGACGACGGATGGAGGACGCCATGATGACGATGGAGGATGATAACAAGAGGTGATGGAGGGAGGATAAGAGGTGTGATGGAGGGAGGATAAGAGGTGTGATGGATGGAGGATAAGATGGATGGATGAGGATAAGAGGTGTGATGGAGGGAGGATAAGAGGTGTGATGGAGGAGGATAAGAGGTGTGATGGAGGAGGATAAGAGGTGTGATGGATGGAGGATAAGAGGTGTGATGGAGGGAGGATAAGAGGGGATGGATGAGGATAAGAGGTGTGATGGAGGAGGATAACTGATGGACGGAGGAGGATAAGAGGTGTGATGGAGGGAGGATAAGAGGTGTGATGGAGGGAGGATAAGATGTGATGGAGGGAGGATAAGAGGTGTGATGGAGGGAGGATAAGAGGTGATGGAGGGAGGATAACTAGGTGACGGATGATGGATGACGGAGGATATGACGTGATGGAGGGAGGATAAGAGGTGGATGGAGGATGATTAAACCAGTGCGACGGATGATGATTGAAGATAGACGACGGATGATGATGACGAAGGATGCGACGACGGATGACAAGATGGCGCGACGGACGGATGATTGATAAGAGTGACGGATGGAGGATGATAAGATGACGGACGGATGGAGGATAACGTGGCAGGATGGAGGACGGATGACGCGATGGAGGAGGATAAGGATGACGACGAGGTGATGGAGGAGGATAAGAGGTGCGACGGATGGGATGATAAGAGGTGACGGATGATGACGAGATGTGACGGATGACGGATAAGATGACGGACGATGACGCTGACGACGGAGGTGATGATGGACGGAGGATGACGATGATGGACGGATGGATGACAAGATGGAGGACGGATGATGATAAGACGGACGGATGGATAAAGATGATGATGGATGATGACGCGCAAGAGGACGACGGATGATAACTAGTGACGGAGGAGGATAAGAGGTGGATGGAGGAGGATAAGACGATGTGACGGAGGGAGGATAAGAGGTGTGATGGAGGGAGGATAAGAGGTGTGATGGAGGGAGGATAAGAGATGTGATGGAGGAGGATAAGAGGTGTGATGGAGGGAGGATAAGAGGTGATGGAGGGAGGATAACTGATGTGATGAGGGAGGATAAGAGGTGACGATGGAGGGAGGATAAGAGGACGACGATGGAGGATGAACTAGGTGTGATGGACGGATGATAAGAGGTGATGACGGATGATGACAAGATGTGACGACGGATGACGATGGAGACGGATGATGACGCTGATGGACGGATGGATGAAGAGGTGATAATGATGACGATGATGACGATGAGGATGATAAGATGTGACGGAGGAGGATAAGACGACGGATGAGGATAAGATGGATGATGATGAGGATAAGACGGACGGACGAGTGACAAGATAGATGGAGGACGGATGACAAGATATGACGACGGATGATGATAAGATGGTGACGACGGATGAGGATAAGAGGTGATGGACGGATGATAAGAGATGGAGGAGGATAAGAGGTGATGAGGGAGGATAACTAGTGATGGAGGAGGATAAGAGGTGATGGAGGAGGATAACCGATGATGGAGGAGGATAAGAGGTGTGATGGAGGGAGGATGACCAGTGATGGATGGAGATAAGAGGTGGATGGATGGAGGATAACCATGTGATGGAGGAGGATAAGAGGTGTGATGGAGGAGGATAAGAGGTGTGATGGAGGGAGGATAAGAGGTGTGATGGAGGAGGATAAGAGGTGTGATGGAGGAGGATAACTGAGTGATGGAGGGAGGATAAGAGGATGGAGGAGATAAGAGGTGACGGAGGAGGATAAGATGTGATGGAGGGAGGATAAGAGGTGATGGAGGAGGATAAGAGGTGATGGAGGGAGGATAAGAGGATGTGATGGAGGAGGATAAGAGATGTGATGGAGGAGGATAAGAGGTGATGGATGGATGACGCGATAATATGACGGAGGAGGATGATTGACGTGACGGAGGAGGATAAGATGACGGATGGATGGAGGATAAGAGATGATGACGGATGATGATGATAACCAGTGACGGATGGAGGATGATGGATATGATGACGATGACGGATGATGATAAGATGGTGGACGATGATGATGACAACCAGCGGACGGATGGATGATGACGATGACGGAGATGACGCGACGGACGATGATGAAGACGTGACGGAGGATGATAAGAGGCACGAGGATAATGAAGTGACGGAGGGAGGATAAGAGGTGATGGATGGAGGATAAGAGGTGGATGGATGATGGAGGAGGAGATAAGAGGTGTGATGGAGGGAGGATAACTAGTGTGATGGAGGGAGGATAAGAGGTGTGATGGATGGAGGATAAGAGATATGATGGAGGGAGGATAAGAGGTGGATGATGGAGGGAGGATAAGAGGGATGGAGGGAGGATAAGAGGTGTGATGGAGGAGGATAAGAGGTGTGATGGAGGATGATAAGATAACTGAGGATGACGGATGATGAGGAGGATAAGAGGTGACGACGGAGGATGACGTGTGATGGAGGGAGGATAACTAGTGATGGATGACGATGATAAGAGGGATGACGACGATGACGATATGGGACGGAGGAGGATAAGACGTGACGCGATGGATGGAACTGATGGAGGGAGATAAGGGACTGACGGATGGAGGATAAGATGACGGATGATGATCGCTGACGATGACGGATGGATGACGATGGACGGAGGATAAGAGGCGATGGAGGGAGGATAAGAGGTGGATGGAGGAGGATAACTGTGATGGAGGGAGGATAAGAGGGATGGAGGGAGGATAAGAGGTGTGATGGAGGGAGGATAAGAGGTGGATGACGGAGGATAAGAGGTGGATGGATGGAGGATAATGACGTGATGGATGGAGGATAAGAGGTGTGATGATGAGGATAAGAGATGACGGAGGAGGATAAGAGGATGGAGGGAGGATAACTAGGTGATGGAGGGAGGATAAGAGGTGTGATGGATGGAGGATAAGAGGTGATGGATGGAGGATAAGATGTAATGATGGAGGAGGATAAGAGGTGTGATGGAGGAGGATAAGAGGTGTGATGGATGGAGGATAACGTGATGGAGGGAGGATAAGAGGTGTGATGGAGGAGGATAAGAGGTGTGATGGAGGGAGGATAACCAGTGTGATGGAGGATGAGGATAAGATGGACGAGGATGACGAGGATCGGATGGACGGATGACGAAGATAATGGATGACGGATGATGATGGAGGGAGGATAAAGAGATGATGGACGGATGATGACGATGACGATGTGATGGAACGGACGATGATGATGACGATGATGGGATGGATGACAAGAGATGGAGGATGATGATCGAAGATGGATGACGACAAGAGGTGATGGAGGATAAGAGGTGTGACGGACGGACGATGATGATATGCGATGACGACGATGACGATAACGAGACGTGTGATGGACGGACGGATGATGAGAGGTATGACGGATGATGACCAGATGATGGACGGAGGAGATGATGATGAGGGATGATGACGGATGATGAGGATAAGATGATGGAGGAGGATGACAACCAGTGGACGGAGGATAAGAGGTGATGGATGGATGAGGATAAGAGGTGATGATGGAGGAGGATAAGAGGTGTGATGGATGGAGGATAAGAGGTGTGATGGAGGGAGGATAAGAGGTGTGATGGAGGGAGATAAGAGGTATGGAGGGAGGATAAGTGATGGATGGAGGAGGATAACCAGGTGATGGAGGAGGATAAGAGGTGTGATGGAGGAGGATAACTAGTGTGATGGATGGAGTATAAGAGGTGTGATGGATGAGGATGAGTGATGTGATGGAGGAGGATAAGAGGTGGATGGAGGGAGGATAAGAGGTGATGGAGGAGAGGATAACCAGTGATGGAGGAGGATAAGAGGTGTGATGGATGGAGGATAAGTGGTGATGGAGGGAGGATAAGAGGTGTGATGGAGGGAGGATAAGAGGTGTGATGGAGGGAGGATAACTAGTGTGATGGAGGAGGATAAGAGGTGATGGAGGAGGATAACTAGGTGATGGAGGGAGGGTAAGATGTGATGGAGGGAGGATAAGAGGTGTGATGGAGGGAGGATAACTAGTGTGATGGAGGGAGGATAAGAGGTGTGATGGAGGGAGGATAACTAGTGTGATGGAGGGAGGATAAGAGGTGTGATGGAGGGAGGATAAGAGTGTGATGGAGGGAGGATAAGAGGTGTGATGGAGGGAGGATAAGAGTGACGATGGAGGAGGATAAGAGGTGATGGAGGGAGGATAACTAGTGGATGGAGGGAGGATAAGAGGTGTGATGGAGGAGGATAAGAGGTGTGATGGAGGGATGATAACTAGTGTGATGGATGGAGATAAGAGGTGTGATGGAGGAGGATAAGGTGATGGATGATGGAGGATAAAGAGGTGTGATGGAGGGAGGATAAGAGGATGATGGAGGGAGGATAAGAGGATGGAGGGAGGATAAGAGGTGTGATGGAGGGAGGATAAGAGGTGTGATGGAGGAGGATAACCAGGTGTGATGGAGGAGGATAAGAGGTGATGATGGATGGAGAGGATAAGAGGTGATGATGGAGGATAATGATATGATGGACGGAGGATAAGAGGTGTGATGGAGGAGGATAACTAGTGTGATGGAGGGAGGATAAGAGGTGTGATGGAGGGAGGATAAGAGATGAGGAGGATAAGAGTGTGATGATGGAGGATAAGAGGTGTGATGGAGGGAGGATAACTGATGTGATGGATGGAGGATAAGACGTGATGGAGGGAGATAAGAGGTGTGATGAGGACGATGACGATGATGATGATGAGGAGGAGATAAGATATGACGGAGGATGACGATGATGGAGGGAGATAAGAGCTGATGGAGGAGGATAAGATGATGGAGGAGGATAAGAAGTGATGGATGAGGATATGATGTGATGGACGAGATGATGATGGATGATGGAGGGATGATAAGAGGTGTGATGGAGGAGCATAAGATGTGTGACTGGAGGATAATCGATGACGATGGATGGAGGATGATGTGGATGGAGAGGATAAGAGGTGTGATGGAGGAGGATAAGAGTGATGGAGGAGGATAAGAGGTGTGATGGAGGAGGATAAGATGTGATGGATGGAGGATAAGAGGTGTGATGGAGGGAGGATAAGAGGTGTGATGGAGGGAGGATAAGAGGTGTGATGGAGGGAGGATAAGAGTGATGGAGGAGGATAAGAGGTGTGATGGAGGGAGGATAAGAGGTGACGATGGAGGATAAGAGGTGTGATGGAGGAGGATAAGAGGTGATGGAGGGAGGATAACTAGTGTGGGAGGATGACGAGGTGACGGAGGGAGGATAAGATGATGGAGATGACAAGACGGACGACGGATGACGGATGACGGAGATGACGGACGACGGAGGATGACAAGATGCGACGGACGGAGGATAAGATATTGGGATGGAGACAAGATGACGGATGACGGATGACGGACGGATGATAAGATGGTGACGGAGGAGGATAAGAGTGACGACGGATTGATGATAAGATGTGTGACGGAGGGAGGATAAGATGTGTGATGGAGGGATGATGACGAGATGTGATGACGGAGGGAGGATAAGGATACCAGAGACGATGGATGAGGATAAGAGGTGTGACGGATGGAGGACGAGGATGATGATGGAGGATGATAAGAGGTGATGATGGACGGAGATAAGAGGTGATGGAGGGAGATAACCAGTGACGATGGATGACGGATAAGAGGTGTGATGGACGGAGGATAAGTGATGGATGGAGGGAGGATAAGAGGTGGATGGAGGAGGATAAGAGGTGTGACGGAGGGAGGATAACTAGTGTGATGGAGGGAGGATAAGAGGTGTGATGGAGGGAGGATAACTAGGTGTGATGGAGGGAGGGCAAGAGGTGTGATGGAGGGAGGATAAGAGGTGTGATGGAGGGAGGATAAGAGGTGTGATGGAGGGAGGATAAGAGGTGTGATGGAGGGAGGATAACTAGTGTGATGGAGGAGGATAAGAGGTGATGGAGGAGGATAACTAGTGTGATGGAGGGAGGATAAGAGGTGACGATGGAGGAGGATAAGAGGTGTGATGGAGGGAGGATAAGAGGTGTGATGGAGGAGGATAACTAGTGTGATGGAGGAGGATAAGAGGTGATGGAGGGAGGACAAGAGGTGATGGAGGGAGGATAACCAGTGATGGATGGAGGATAAGAGGTGTGATGGATGGAGGATATATGATGGAGGATGATATGATGGATGGAGGATAAGAGGTGGATGGAGGAGGATAAGAGGTGGATGGAGGGAGGATAAGAGGTGTGGATGGAGGAGGATAAGAGGTGTGATGGAGGAGGATAACTAGTGTGATGGAGGGAGGATAAGAGGTGTGATGGAGGAGGATAAGAGGTGTGATGATGGAGGATAATGTGATATGATGGACCTGATGGATAAGAGGTGATGGAGGAGGATAACTAGTGATGGAGGGAGGATAAGAGGTGTGATGGATGGAGGATAAGAGGTGTGACGGGAGATAAGAGGTGTGATGATGGAGGATAAGAGGTGATGATGGAGGATAAGAGGTGTGATGGATGGAGGATAACTGATGATGGAGGATGATATGGTGATGGAGGGAGTATAAGAGGTGATGGAGGAGGATAAGGATGTGATGGAGGGAGTATAAGAGGTGTGATGGAGGGAGGATAAGAGGTGTGATGGAGGGAGGATAACTAGTGTGATGGAGGGAGGATAACTAGTGTGATGGAGGGAGGATAAGAGGTGATGGATGGAGGATAAGAGGATGATGGAGGAGGATCAGATGTGATGGAGGAGGATAAGAGGTGTGATGGATGGAGGATAAGAGGTGTGATGGAGGGAGGGAACCAGTGATGGAGGGACGACGATAAGAGATGGATGACGACGGATAACTCCGGGATGATGGAGGACGGAGACGGATGGAGGACGGACGGATGATGATGGATGGAGGATAACGGATGGATGGAGGAGTACGACGATGAGGAGGATAAGAGGACGATGGAGGAAGATAACGTGACGGATGATGGAGGAGGATAAGAGGTGCGACGGAGGATGATAAGAGGTGACGACGGATGGAGGATAAGATATGACGGAGATGACGATAAGATACGACGGACGAGGATAAGAGACGGATGGAGGGAGGATAAGAGGTGGATGGATGGAGGATAACCAGTGGATGGAGGGAGGAAAGATATGGAGGGAGATAAGAGGTGATGGAGGAGGATAACTAGTGTGATGGAGGGAGGATAAGAGGTGATGATGGAGGAGGATAAGAGGATGGAGGGAGGATAAGAGATGGAGGAGGATAAGAGGTGTGATGGAGGGAGGATAACTAGTGTGATGGAGGGAGGATAAGAGGTGTGATGGAGGAGGATAACTAGTGATGGAGGGAGGATAAGAGGTGTGATGGATGGAGGATAAGAGATATGATGGATGGAGGATAAGAGGTGTGATGGAGGAAGGATAACCAGTGACGGATGGAGGAGGGACGAGGTGACGGACGGAGGATGAGAGATGGATGACGGACGGATGACGTGGAGACGATGACGATGGATGGAGAGTATACGACGGAGGATGATGATGGATGGAGGAGGATAAGAGGTGTGATGGATGGAGGATAAGAGGTGATGGAGGGAGGATAAGACGTGATGGACGGGAGGATAACTAGTGATGGATGGAGGATAAGAGGTGACGGATGGAGGATAAAGATATGACGGAGGGAGGATAAGAGGATGGATGACGGAGCGACGATGGAGGCTGACGGACGGATGACGAAGATTACGACGACGGATGATGATAAGAGGCGACGGAGGGAGATAACCATATGACGGAGGAGGATGACACGCGATGCGATGACGGATGATGACAAGATAGCGACGGATGATGATTAACCAGTGACGGATGGATGGAGGATAAGAGGTGCGACGGACGGATGATGACGGATGACGGAGGACAAGGATGACGACGGAGGATAAGATGTGATGGATGGAGGATAAGAGTGACGGATGGAGATGACGGACGGATATAAGAGGTGTGATGGAGGGAGGATAACCAGACGGATGATGGACGGAGAGGATAAGAGGTGATGACGGAGGATAAGGATGATGGACGGAGGATAAGAGGATGGAGGGAGGATAAGAGTGTGATGACGGAGGATAAGAGGTGTGATGGAGGAGATAAGAGGTGTGATGATGGAGGATAAGAGGTGATGATGGAGGATAAGAGGTGCATGATGGAGGATAAGAGGCGATGGATGGAGGATAAGGACTGATGATGGAGGAGGATAAGAGGCGTGACGGATGATGATAAGAGGGTGATGACGGACGATGATGTGATGTACGATGATGGACGGACGATGGAGGAGGAAAGAGGTGTGATGGACGGACGATGGATGGACGGACGATGACAGTGACGACGGAGATGATGGAAGAGATGACGGATGGAGGATGATGATGACGACGGATGATGACGCTGATGCGACGACGGATGACAAGAGGCGATGGATGGAGGATATAAGAGGTGTGATGGATGGAGGATAAGAGGTGATGGATGGAGGGAGGATAACTGTGATGGATGGGAGGATAAGAGGTGTGATGGATGGAGGATAAGAGGTGATGGATGGAGGATAAGAGGTGATGGATGGAGGATAAGAGACGACGATGATGGAGGAGGATGTGATGGAGGGAGGATAAGAGGTGCGATGAGGAGGATAAGAGACGGATGGATGGAGGATGATGACGGAGGAGATGATGACGACGGAGGATGAGGTGTGATGTGATGGATGGATAACAAGATGACGGAGGAGGATGAGAAGATGACGGATGGAGGAAGATAAGAGGTGGATGGAGGAGGATAACTAGTGTGATGGAGGGAGGATAAGAGGTGTGATGGAGGGAGGATAAGTGATGGATGGATGGAGGATAAGAGGTGATGGAGGGAGGATAAGAGGTGTGATGGAGGAGGATAACTAGTGATGGAGGGAGGATAAGAGGTGATGGAGGGAGGATAAGAGTGATGGAGGGAGGATAAGAGGTGATGGATGGAGGATAAGAGGTAAGATGGGAGGGAGGATAAGAGGTGGATGGAGGGAGGATAACCAGTGACGGAGGGAGGATAAGATAGTGATGGAGGGAGGATAAGAGGTGACGGATGATGGAGGATAAGAGACGGAGGACTGATGAGGTGGATGGATGATGATACGACGACGATGACAACGGATGATGATGACGGATGGAGGACGGGATGATGATGACGACGGAGGATGATGAGGCGACGACGGAGGGAGGATAACCAGCGACGGATGGAGAACAAGATGCGACGGATGGACGATAACGATGACGACGGATGGAGGATAAGAGGACTGACGATGGATGGAGGATAAGATGACGGAGGATGAGGTGTGATGGACGGAGGATAAGAGATGTGACGGAGGAGGATAACTAGTGTGATGGAGGGAGGATAAGGATGGACGATGAGATAACTGATGTGATGGAGGGAGGATAAGAGGTGTGATGGAGGGAGTGATAACCAGGTGCGACGGATGGATGATAAGAGGATGGAGGGAGGACGAAGATGTGACGGATGATGATAAGAGGTGCGACGGAGGGATGACAAGAGGTGGATGGAGGATGACGCGAGGTGCGACGACGATGATGGATGGATGGACGGATGATAACTGACGTGACGGAGGAGGACGGATGAAGAGGACGGACGGATGATGACGGAGATCGATATGGACTAGAGGTGATGGAGGAGGATAAGAGGTGGATGGAGGAGGATAAGAGGTGTGATGGAGGGAGGATAAGAGGTGTGATGGATGGAGGATAAGAGGTGTGATGGATGGAGGATAAGAGGTGTGATGATGGAGGATAAGGATGATGGAGGACAAGAGGATGGAGGGAGGATAAGAGGTGATGGAGGAAGGATAACTAGTGATGGAGGAGGATAAGAGGTGACGATGGATGACGATAAGAGGTGTGATGACGATGACGCGATGGAGGAGGATACAAGATGGAGGGATGATGAGGTGTGCTGACGGACGGATGATGACGGGCTGATGGACGGATGATGACAAGATGTGATGGACGATGATGATAACTAGTGTGACGGATGGATGAGGGTATGATGCGACGGACGATGACGATGATAAGACGGATGATGACGCGACGGACGGATGACAAGATAACGATGGAGGAGGATAAGAGGTGACGGAGGGAGGATAAGAGGTGTGATGGAGGAGGATAAGAGGTGATGGAGGGAGGATAACCAGTGTGACGGAGGGAGGATAAGAGGTGTGATGGATGGAGATAAGATGTGATGGAGGGAGGATAAGATGTGATGGAGGAGGATAAGAGGTGTGATGGATGGAGGATAAGAGTGATGGAGGAGGATAAGAGAGGTGATGGATGGAGGATAAGATGACGGAGGGAGGATAACCAGTGTGATGGAGGGAGGAGAAGAGGTGTGATGGATGGAGGATAAGATGTGATGGAGGAGGATAAGATAAGTGATGGAGGGAGGATAAGAGGTGATGGACGGATGATAAGAGGTGTGATGGATGGAGGATAAGGATGTGGATGGAGGAGGATAAGAGGTGTGATGGAGGAGGATAAGAGGTGATGGAGGATGATAACTATGTGATGGATGGAGGATAAGAGGTGATGGATGAGGATAAGATGTGATGGAGGGAGGATAACTAGTGTGATGGAGGGAGGATAAGAGGTGTGATGGAGGGAGGATAACTAGTGTGATGGAGGGAGGATAAGAGGTGTGATGATGGAGGATAAGAGATGATGGAGGGAGGATAACTAGGTGTGATGGAGGAGGATAAGAGTGTGATGGATGGAGGATAACTAGTGTGATGGAGGGAGGATAAGAGGTGTGATGATGGAGGATAAGAGTTGTGATGGATGGAGGATAAGAGGTGTGATGGACGGAGGATAAGATGTGACGGAGGATGATAAGAGGCGATGGAGGAGATAATAAGTGTGATGGAGGAGGATAACGAGGATGACGATGGATGACGCGATACGGACGGATGAGGATAAGATGTGATGATGGAGGATAAGAGATATGATGGACGGAGGATAAGAGGTGATGGAGGAGGATAACCAGTGTGATGGAGGAGGATAAGATGTGTGACGGAGGAGGATAAGAGTGTGATGATGGAGGATAAGAGGTGTGATGGATGGAGGATAAGAGGATGTGATGGATGGAGGATAAGTGGTGCGATGGAGGAGGATAAGAGGTGACGATGGAGGAGGATACCAGTGATGGAGGGAGGATAAGAGGTGATGGACGGAGATAAGAGGTGTGATGGATGGAGGATAAGAGGTGGATGGATGGAGGATAAGACGTGATGGAGGGAGGATAAGAGGTGTGATGGAGGGAGGATAAGAGGTGATGGAGGAGGATAACAAACTGGGATGGAGGAGGATAAGAGGATGATGGAGGAGGATAACCAGTGGATGGAGGATGGATAAGAGGTGCGATGACGGATGGATAACCAGTGATGACGGAGATGACAAGATGGGATGGATGGAGGATAAGAGGTGTGACGGAGAGACATACGCGACGGATGATGATTGCCGACGACGGATGATAAGATGCGACGGATGATGACAAGATGCGTGACGGACGGATGGAGGCTGATATGGACGGATGATAAGAGGGTGACGGATGGAGATAAGAGGATGATGATGGACGGAGGATATGACGAGTGTGACGGATGGAGGATAAGAGGATGGATGGAGGATAAGATAAGAGGAGGATGACAAGATGAGGATAACGATGTGATGGAGGATGATAAGAGGACGGATGGAGAGATAAGAGGTGTGATGATGGAGGATAAGAGTGACGGATGGAGGAGGATAAGAGGTGTGATGACGGATGACAAGATGCGATGACGATGACAAGATGGTGCGACGACGGAGAACAAGATGCGACGACGATGACGCTGATGCGGATGGACGATGATCACGTGACGGACGGACGGATGACGCTGACGGACGATAAGACCAGTGACGGATGAGACAAGATGCGATGGACGGATGATGACAAGATGACGACGGAGAGAGCATAAGAGCGTGATGGATGAGATAAGATATGATGGACGGAGGATAAGAGGTGTGATGGAGGGAGGATAAGAGGTGTGATGGAGGAGGATAACTAGTGTGATGGAGGGAGTGATAAGAGGTGTGATGGAGGAGGATAAGAGGTGGATGGAGGGAGGATAAGAGGTGTGATGGAGGGAGGATAAGAGGTGACGGAGGGAGGATAACTAGTGTGATGGAGGAGGATAAGAGGTGGATGGAGGGAGGATAAGAGGTGACGATGATGGATGACAAGAGGGACGGATGATGACAAGGATGATGAGAGAGCGATGATACATAGGGATGATGGAAGATATGACGATGTGATGGAGGGAGGATAAGAGGTGATGGAGGAGAATAAGAGGTGTGATGGAGGAGTGATAACTAGTGACGGATGAGTATAAGAGGTGTGATGGATGGATGATAAGGATATGACGGAGGGAGGATAAGATGTGATGGAGGAGGATAAGAGGTGGATGGAGGGAGGATGGAGGTGATGGAGAGCATGGCGCTAACGCCTGGGTAGTGGGTGGATGACCACCTATACGTAGAATGTATGCACACATGATGAAGAGGTAAAAGGGAGGATGGCATATATATATATATGATATAGGATAGTGTGATGGAGGAGGATAAGAGGTGTGATGGAGGAGGATAACTAGTGATGGAGGGAGGGGTAAGAGGTGATGGAGGGAGGATAACTAGTGTGATGGAGGGAGGATAAGAGGTGTGATGGAGGGAGGATAACTAGTGTGATGGAGGGAGGATAAGAGGTGTGATGGAGGGAGGATAACCAGTGTGATGGAGGGAGGATAAGAGGTGTGATGGAGGGAGGATAAGAGGTGACGGAGGGAGTCGATAAGAGGTGTGGATGGAGGGATGTGATGGATGAGATGATGATGGATGGAGGGAGGATAAGAGGTGTGATGGAGGGAGGATAAGAGGTGATGGAGTGGAGATAAGAGTGTGATGGAGGAGAGATAAGAGGTGTGACGGATGATGATGTGCAACCAGTGATGGATGGAGGATAATTGATATGACGGAGGAGGATAAGAGGATGATGAGGATATGATATGATGGACTGAGGATAAGAGGTGGATGGAGGGAGGATAACTAGTGTGATGAAGGGAGGATAAGAGGTGTGATGGAGGGAGGATAAGAGGTGATGATGGAGGATAAGAGGTGTGATGGATGGAGGATAACTGATGATGGAGGGAGGATAAGTGGTGTGATGGAGGAGCATAAGAGGTGATGGAGGAGGATATGATGATAAGATAAGAGTGTGATGGAGGAGGATAAGAGGTGTGATGGAGGAGGATAACTAGTGTGATGGGATGGACGACGATGATGGAGGAGGATATGAGGATGGATGGAGGGAGGGATGATGGAGGAGGACATATGACGGAGGATAGAGATAAGAGGTGGATGGAGGAGGATAAGATGGACGGAGGAGCATAAGGATACGACGGATGATGAGGGATATGGTGACGGATGGATGATCAAGATGACGACGGATGGATGATTAACTAGGGACGATGATGATAAGATGCGACGGATGGAGGACAAGATATGACGGACGGATGACGCTGACGTGATGGAGGAGGATAAGAGGTAAGATGGAGGGAGGATAAGGTGATGGAGGAGGATAAAGAGGTGACGGACGGATGAGGGAGAATAAGACGTGATGGATGGATGATAACAGGATGGATGGAGGATAAGAGGTGTGATGGAGGAGGATAAGAGTGTGATGGAGGGAGGATAAGAGGTGTGATGGAGGAGGATAAGAGGTGTGATGATGGAGGATAAGAGGTGGATGATGGAGGATAAGAGGATGATGGATGGAGGACAAGGACGGACGAGGATTAAGTGACGGAGGAGCGACGATGATGACGTGACGGATTGATGATCGCGACGACGGATGATGACGGGGAGGACGGATGATGACAACCAGCGTGACGGATTGATGATCGGGATAAGACGTGACGATACGAGGACGAACGGATGTGATGGAGGACGACGGATAAGAGGACGATGGATGACGCTGACGACGAGGATGATTACCGGACGGACGGAGGATGAAGAGGTGTGACGGAGGGAGGATAACTATGTGACGGAGATGACGCTGATACGAGGATGGAGGAGGATACGTGATGATGGAGGGAGGATAAGAGGTGATGGAGGGAGAATAAGAGGTGATGGATGGAGGATAAGAGTGTGATGATGGAGGATAAGAGGTGTGATGGATGGAGGATAAGTGATATGATGGAGGGAGGATAAGAGGTCTGATGGAGGGAGGATAAGAGGTGTGATGGAGGGAGGATAACTAGTGTGATGGAGGGAGGATAAGAGGTGTGATGGAGGGAGGATAACTAGGGTGATGGAGGGAGGGTAAGAGGTGATGGAGGGAGGATAAGAGGTGTGATGGAGGAGGATAAGAGGTGTGATGGAGGAGGATAACCAGTGTGATGGAGGGAGGATAAGAGGTGATGGAGGGAGGATAACTAGTGTGATGGAGGAGGATAAGAGGTGTGATGGAGGGAGGATAACTAGTGTGATGGAGGGAGGATAAGAGGTGTGATGGAGGGAGGATAACTAGTGTGATGGAGGGAGGATAAGAGGTGTGATGGAGGGAGGATAAGAGGTGCGATGAGGGATGATAACTAGTGATGGATGGAGCATAAGAGGCGATGACGGAGGATGACGCTGATGGAGGATGATGATATGATGACGGAGGAGGATGAGGTGGACGGAGGAGGATAAGAGGTGTGATGGAGGGAGGATAAGAGGTGATGATGGAGGGATGATAAGAGATGGAGGAGGATAACCAGTGGATGGAGGGATAAGAGGTGTGATGGAGGAGGATAAGAGATGATGATGGAGGATAAGTGATGTGATGGAGGAGGATAAGAGGTGTGATGGAGGGAGGATAACTAGTGGGATGAAGGGAGGATAAGAGGTGTGATGGAGGGAGGATAAGAGGTGTGATGGATGGAGGATAAGAGGTGTGATGATGGAGGATAAGAGGTGTGATGGATGGAGGATAACTGATGTGATGGAGGGAGGATAAGAGGTGTGATGGAGGAGTATAAGAGGTGTGATGGAGGAGGATAAGATGATGATGGATGACAAGAGGTATGATGGATGGAGGATAAGAGGTGCGAGGATGGATGATAACCAGGATGGAGGAGGATAAGAGGTGCGGATGGAGGGAGATAAGACTGATGGACGGAGGATGATCAACCAGATGAGAGATGACGAAGATGCGACGGACTGGAGGATAACCTGACGATGGAGGATACAAGAGGTGATGGATGGAGATAAGAGGATGTGATGGAGGGAGGATAACTAGGTGATGGAGGGAGGATAAGAGGTGTGATGGAGGGAGGATAACTAGTGTAATGGATGGAGGATAAGAGGTGTGATGGAGGGAGGATAAGGAGGTGATGGATGGAGGATAAGAGGTGTGATGGAGGAGGATAAGAGGTGTGGATGGAGGGAGGATAACTAGTGTGATGGAGGGATGATAAGAGGTGATGGAGGGACGATAACTAGTGATGGAGGGAGGATAAGATGATCGTGATGGAGGATAAGAGGTGTGATGATGGACGGATGGATAAGAGGTGTGATGGAGGAAGGATAACTAGTGTGGTGGAGGGAGGATAAGAGGATGGATGGAGGGGGATAAGAGGTGTGATGATGGAGGATAAGAGTTGTGATGGAGGACAAGAGGTGCGACGGACTGGACAAGGATGCTGATGCACGGCGATGATGTGACGGAGGAGCATAAGAGGTGTGATTTTATGGGAGGATACGTGATGTGATGGGATGGAGGATGAAGATGTGATGGAGGGAGGATAACCAGTGTGATGGATGGAGCAAGAGGTGACTGGATGGTGGATAAGGATATGATGGACGGAGTGATAAGAGGTGTGATGGAGGAGGATAAGAGGTGCGATGGAGGAGATGACGAAGATGTGGACGGAGGAGGATAAGAGGTGTGATGGAGGGAGGATAAGAGGTGTGATGATGGAGGACGGGCGAAGAGGTGACGGATGGAGGATAACTGATGATGGAGGGAGGATAAGTGGTGTGATGGATAGTATAAGAGGTGTGATGGAGGAGGATATGGATGTGGATGGAGGGAGTATAAGAGGTGTGACGAGGGAGGATAAGAGGTGTGATGGAAGGAGGATAACTAGTGTGATGGATGGATGATAAGAGGTGTGATGGATGGAGGATATGATATGACGGATGGATGGATAAGAGATGTGATGGAGAGATGAAAGGGTGTGATGGAGGGGAGGATAAGAGGTGTGATGGAGTGATGATAACTAGTGATGGAGGGAGGATAAGAGGTGTGATGGAGGAGTGGATAAGATGTGTGATGATGGAGGACAAGAGGCGATGGAGGAGATAAGAGGTGTGATGGAGGGAGGATAACCAGTGATGAGTGATGATAAGAGGACGGATGGAGGACAACGAGGTGACGGAGGGAGTATATGAGGATGGATGTGAGTATAAGAGGTGTGATGGATGGAGGATAAGAGGTGGATGGAGGGAGGGGAAGAGTGATGGAGGAGGATAAGAGGTAAGATGGAGGGAGGATAAGAGGCAATGGAGGGATGATAAGAGGTGATGGAGGGAGGATAAGAGGTGTGATGGATGGAGGATACAACTGATATGACGCGGATGATGACGCTGACGGGACGGGGATGACGGAGGACGATGATGACGCTGGCGTGACGGATGATGATAAAACGATCAAGACGGACGCAAGACGCAACGACGGAGGATGATGAACCAGTGACGGACGGAGGAGGGAAGATAGTGACGACGGAGGACAAGGAACGACGGATGTGATGATTGAACCAGTGACGATGATGACAAGGGATGATGCATGATGATGACGAACGACGATGATGAGGTGCTGGTGGAGGAGGAGCAAGAGGGAGGGAAGATATACTAGTGATGGAGGGAGGATGAAGAGGTGGACGAACGAGGGAGGATAACTAGTGTGATGGAGAGCAAAGAGGTGTGATGATGGAGGATAAGTGATATGATGGATGGAGGATAAGAGGTGTGGATGGAGGAAGGATAAACTAGTGTGATGGAGGGAGGATAAGAGGTGATGGAGGAGGATAAGAGGTGTGATGATGGACGATAACGACGGGATGATGATGGAGAGACGTGACGACGGATGGACAATGAAACGATCGCAGACGCAAACGACGGATTTATTGACACGATGATGTTAGACGCAACGACGGATGATGATGGAACATCAAGACGCATCGACGCAACGACGGATGGAGGGAGGATAAATATGACGTGACGACGGAGGAGGATAAGAGGTGTGATGGACGGAGGATAATGATATGATGGATGGACATAAGCAACGACGTGTGATGATGAACATCAGGATAAGAGACGCAACGATGGAGGGAGGATAAGACAGTGATGGATGTGATCGACGGATGGATGATGGAAACATGATGAGACCAAATGACGGAGACAGGGAACATGACAGGCCCGCGACGACGATGATGGAAGCGACGACGGACGATGAAGATGATCCACAGAGGATAAACGACGCAACGACGGAGCGGAGTGATGAAGACAGAGAGACGTAAAGATGGACGACGATAAGAGGTGTGATGATGGAGGATAACGACGATGATGATGGACATCGAGGATAAGAGGCAACGACGGAGGATAATGAAACTAGATGGTGGAGGGAGGATAAGAGGTGAATGGAGGGAGGATAAGAGGTGTGATGATGGACGTAACGAGGTGCGACGATGGAGGATAAGAGGTGATGGATGGAGGGATATGATGGAAACATCAAAAGACGCAACGACGGAGGAAGATGAACGGATGAGATATGATGACGCAACGACGGGATGATGATCGATGACGGATGCGATGATCGAGACGCGACGGATGATGATGAACATATTAGAGACGTAACGACGCAACGACGGGATGATGATGAACATAAACGCAACGACGCAACGACGGATGGAGGGATGGATAACTAGTGTGATGGAGGATAAGAGGTGTGATGATGGAGGATAAGACGCAACGATGATGGAGGATAAGAGGTGAATGGAGGATAAGAGGTGCATGGATGGAGGATAAACTGAAGACGGAGGAGATGACGGATGGATGGGACGATAAGAGATGACGGATGATGATGACGCCGACGGAGCGACGGATGCATAAGATGACGGATGGATGACGAGATGACGAGGGATGATAACCAGCGACGGATGATGATAAGATATGACGATGAGCATACGGCTGACGATGATCATCACGATAGCGACGGATGATGACGGACGCGACGGATGATGACGGAGGCGACGGATGATGATTGCCGGTGACGGAGGGACGGATGATCCAGTGACGGACGGATGATGTAAATGACGGATGATGATCGAAGATGTGACGGATGATGACGCTGATGACTGATGATGATGGAGGATAACTAGTGCAACGGATGGAGGAGGATAAGAGGTGTGATGGAGGGAGGATAAGGATATGATGGATGGAGGATAAGAGGTGTGATGGAGGGAGGATAAGAGGTGATGGAGGAGGATAACTAGTGTGATGGAGGATGGATAAGAGGATGGAGGAGGATGACTAGTGTGATGGAGGAGGATAAGAGGTGTGATGATGGAGGATAAGGATATGATGGATGAGAGGATCTGACGCAATGATGACGGACAATGACAACCAGCGACGGATGATGACAAGATGACGCACTCTTATTTAGATGACGACGATGACGCGACGACGATGACGCGATGCGATGGACGATGATCGATGACGCGATGACGACGGCGACGGATGACAAGATGACGATCGGATGATGACGACGACGGACGGATGATGACAAGATGGACGGATGATGATCAACCAGTGATGGAGGGAGGATAAGAGGTGATGGATGGAGGATAAGGATACGACGGATGGATGATAAGAGGACGGAGATGATGATGGAGGATAAAGGATGAGGATGACAAGATATGACGATGATGACAAGAGGTGTGATGGAGGAGGATAACTGACGTGATGGAGGGAGGATAAGAGTGTGATGGATGGAGGATGATAAGATGTGATGGAGGGAGGATGAAGGATGATGGACGGAGGATAAGATGGATGGACGGATGACAAGAGGTGTGATGGAGGGAGGATAACGAGTGAGATGGAGGGAGCGATAAGAGTGTGATGGATGGAGGATAAGAGGTGTGATGGATGGAGTGATGAAGTGACGACGGATGATACGGCGCAGACGGGATGATGACAAGATGCGGACGGATGATGACGATACCAGCGCGACGGATGGATGATTAAGATGTGATGGATGTGATGACGAGCGATGACGGATGATAAGATGCGACGGATGGAGCATAAGATGCGACGGATGATGATGACGCTGACGTGACGGATGAGTGATAAGATGCGATGATGGATGATAAGATGCGCGACGGATGAGATGATAACAGGTGGATGATGGACATAAGAGGTGTGATGGATGGAGGATAAGTGATGTGATGGAGGGAGGATAAGAGGATGTGATGGAGGGAGGATCAGAGGTAAGATGGAGGGAGGATAAGAGGTGCAATGGAGGGAGGATAAGAGGCGATGGAGGGAGGATAAGAGGTGTGATGGAGGAGGATAACCAGTGATGGAGGGAGGATAAGATAGTGTGGAGGACGGAGGATAAGGATGACGATGGATGAGGATAAGCGGTGATGGAGGAGCATAAGAGATGATGGAGGATGATTGATGTGGATGGAGGAGGACAAGAGGATGGAGGGAGGGAAGAGGTGTGATGGAGGAGGATAAGATGCGTGATGGAGGAGGATAACTAGTGTGATGGAGGGAGGATGAGGATGGAGGGAGGATGAGGATATGATGGATGAGGATAAGAGGATGGATGGAGGAGGATAAGAGGTGACTTTGATGAGGACAACCAGTGATGGAGGGAGGATAAGAGGTGAGATGGAGGGAGGATTAACAGGATGGAGGAGGATAAGAGGTGTGATGATGGAGGATATGATATGATGGACGGAGGACAAGAGGTGATGGAGGAAGATAACTAGTGATGGAGGGAGGATAAGAGGTGTGATGGAGGAGGATAAGAGGTGTGATGATGGAGGATAAGAGCTGTGATGATGGAGGATAAGAGGTGTGATGGATGGAGGATATGATGATGGAGGGATAAGATTGGGATGGAGGATAGATTAACTAGTGTGACGGAGGGAGGACGATATGCGACGGATGGATGATAAGAAGATATGACGACGGATGACGAGTCAGGACGACGGAGGACAAGATATGACGGACGGATGACGGATGACGGAGGGAGGATGACGGTGCGACGGGAGCATACACAAGGCGATATGATGGAGATGACACGTGACGTGATGGAGGGAGGATAAGAGGTGGATGGAGGGAGGATAACTAGTGACGGATGGATATAAAAAGGTGTGATGGATGGAGGATAAGTGATATGATGATGATGAGAGGTGTGATGGAGGGAGGATAAGAGGTGTGATGGAGGGAGGATAACTAGTGTGATGGAGGGAGGATAAGAGGTGTGATGGAGGGAGGATAACTAGTGTGATGGAGGAGGATAAGAGGTGTGATGATGGAGGATAAGGATATGATGGATCTGGAGGATAAGAGGTGATGGAGGAAGGATAACCAGTGGTGGAGGGAGGATAAGAGGTGATGGATGGACAGATTAAGAGGTGATGACGGAGGATAAGAGGTGGGATGAGGGAGGATAAGAGGTGGGATGGATGGAGGATATGGATGGATGAAAGTGGAGGATATGGTGTGGGATGGAGGAGGATAAGAGGTGTGATGGAGGGAGGATATGATGTGATGGAGGGAGGATAAGAGGCAGATGGAGGGAGGATAACCAGTGACGGAGGGAGGTACGAGATGGAGGACGGACGATGGATGGATGATATGACGGAAGATGATGAGGATAAGAGGTACGGATGATGATTAACTGAGTGACGGATGATGACAAGATATGACGGAGAGCATACGGTGCGATTTGGGATGGAGGGATAAGATAGTGTGATGGAGGGAGGATGACGCTGACGTGATGGAGGGAGGATAACTAGCGATGGAGGATGATAAGATGATGGGACGATACAGGTCATGATGGAACGAGGATGAGGTGTGGATGGAGGGATGATGATCCAGTGTGGATGGATGATGAGGATAAGAGGATGCGATGGATGGAGGATAAGAGGCGATGGACGATGGAGATACGTACCTGATGATGACGCTGTCGACGATGACGCGACGGACGATGACGCGATATGACGGATAAATGATGATATGACGGAGATGATCAACCAGCGACGACGGATGGATGACAAGATATGCGACGGAGCATGACGGCGTGACGGATGACGCGACGGACGATGACAAGACAAAAGACGGATGATGACGCGGCGCAACGATGATGACATAACCGACGATCGATGGAGGACAAGATAGACGACGGATGAGGAAGAGGACGACGATGACGAGAGTGCGTGACGGACGGATGACCAGTGACGGGATGATGATCAAGATGCGCGACGGATAGATTATAAGATTACGACGGAGGAGGATGACGCTGACGGAGGAGTGATGAGGTGTGATGGAGGATGGATAAGAGGTGGACGAGGGAGATAACTAGTGATGGAGGGAGGATAAGAGGGTGGACGATGGAGGATAAGTGATGGATGGAGGGAGGATGGATGACAAGATGTGACGGATGGATAGGGATGTGACAAGAGGTGACGATGGAGGAGGAGGATAACCATGGATGGAGGAGTATAAGAGGTGTGATGGATGGAGGATAAGAGGTACGATGGAGGATTGATGGTGTAAACGGAGGGAGGATAACCAGTGTGATGGAGGGATGATAACCAGTGACGGAGATAAGAGGTGTGATGATGGAGGATAAGAGGTGTGATGATGGAGGATAAGAGGTGTGATGATGGAGGATAAGAGGTGTGATGATGGAGAATAAGAGGTGTGATGATGGAGGACGGATGATGACGGAGGATGACGACGGACGATGATCGAGGATGATGACGGATGTGATGATCAAGAGGCGATGGAGGGAGGATAAGAGGTGACGGATGATGATGAGAGGTGACGGATGATGACGAGAGATATACGTGACGGATGGGATGAGCACAAGAGTGACGGAGGACGATGACGACGATAAGATAAGAACGGAGGATGACAAGATAACAACGATGAGGAGGATAACCAGTGATGGAGGGATGGATAAGAGAGCGACGGATGATGACGTGAGACGATGACGCGATGACGACGACGATGACGCTGATTACGACGGATGACGCGATCGACGACGGGATGACGATGATCGACGACGATGACGACGATGACAAGAAGGACGGACGGATGACGCTGACGCGGACGGATGATGACGCTGCGCGATCGATGGAGCATAAGATAGGGCGCGACGATGATGACGCTGACGGACGATGATGACAAGATGCGCGACGGATGGAAATGACGAAGAGGCGACGGATGATGATTGAACCATGCGACGGATATACCAAGATGGCGCGGACGGATGATACGACGGACGGATGATGACAAGGAGGCGCGACGGATGATGACGCTGACGTGACGGATGTGATGACAAGATATGACTTGACGGATGACAAGATGCGCGACGGATGTGATGACGCTGATGCGACGGAGATGACGAAGATGACGACGAGATGACAACGTGACGACGATGACGATGAGAAACGATGATGATGACGCAGATGATGACGATGATGACGCGATGCAATGACGGACGATGATCAGCGCCGGACGCGATGATGATCGAAGATGCGACTGATGATGGCGATGATGATGACCGATGATGATGACGTGATGATACCGATGATGACGCACGCGATGATGACGCAGATGACGGACGATGACGGATGATGACGGATGATGACGGATGATGATGACGGCGATGATGACGCGGACGATGATGACGGAGAGATGATGACGGATGATGACGCAATGATGACGGATGATGACGTGATGATGACGGATGATGATGACGATATGACGTGATGATGACGGCACGATGACGACGATGATGACGATGATGACCGATGATGCGACGGATGATGACGACGATGCGACGACGATGATGACGACGATGATGACGACGATGACGATGATGATGACGATGATGATAAATACGGATGATGACGGACGGACGGGATGATGACGATGATGACGATGATGACGTGATGAGATGACGATGATGACGCAGATGACGACGATGATGACGGATGATCGATGATGATGACGACGATGATGACGGATGATGATGACGATGATGATGACGGATGATGACGATGAGATGATGACGATGATGATTTAATGATGATGACGGATGGACAAGATGATGACGATGACGATGACGACGACAGATGATGAGATGATGACGGATGATGATGATGACGATGATGACGATGGTGATGGAACAGATGACGGATAGATGATGACGATGATGGGGATGACGATGATGATGACAGATATAAATGATGACGACGGATGGCATGGAACGTGATGATGACGATGACGGGAGATGATGACCTATGATGATGAGGGAGATGATGACGCACCGGATGATGGACGGACGATGACGATGATGACGCGATGCAAACGGAGGATGATGGATGATGACCTAAGATGACGATGACTTTTAAAACGTTCAGATGCTATGGACGATGATGATGACGATGACGACAGATGATGGATCCGAGGATGATGACGAAATGATGATGGACGATGAGAGGATGAGGAACAGATGACGGTTAAACGATGATGTTCAGATGGACGATGATGACGATGACACGGATGATGACGATGATGAGACGGATGATGATGATGATGCGCGACGGATGATGACGATGCTGCGATGATGATGATGAAATGACGATGATGACGGGATGCGGACTGATGACGATGATTTATGATGAACGACGATGATGATGATGACGAAGATGATGACGACGGATGACGGATGATGACGTGATGATGACGGATGATGACGGAGGTGTGATGACGGATGATGACGGGATGATGACGGAGAGGACGGATGATGACGGATGATGACGATGATAAGCGGCGATGACGACAGATGATGACGACGATGATGACGATAAGAACGTGATGACGACGATGATGACGGATGAGACGCGATATGATGACGCGGCGATGATGACGTGATGATGACGGATAAGACGGATGATGATGATAATGACGTGATGGAGGAGATAAGATATGATGGAGAGGATACGGATGCGATGACGGAGATGATGACGCAGGATGATGACGACGGGAGTGATAGGATGATGACGTGGATGATGATGGATGATGACGATGATGATGACGACGATGATGATGATGACGCGATGACGGCGACGATGATGACGACGATGACGATGATGATGACGATGATGATGATGATGACGTGATGATGACGATGACAATGACGATGATGACGATGATGATGACGATGATGACGGATGATGACGGATGATGACGTGATGATGGACGAGACATGATGATGACGGAGGATGATGACGTGATGATGACGGATGATGACGGCGATGATGACGATGATGAGGGAGATGATGACGTGATGATGACGGATATGACGTGATGATGGATGGAGATGATGATGATGAAGGATGGGATGATAAGAGGACGTGATGATGATGAGGATAAGATGATGGAGGATGATGATGACGAGATGATGAGGGAGGATGATGACAGTGATGATGAGGAGGATGATGACGGAGGGAGGATGACGATGATGATGACGGATGACGATGATGACGATGATGATAAGAGATGATGATGGATGGAAGGATAACTGAGTGTGATGATGACGATGATAAGACAGATGATGACGGAGGATAAGATGACGATGATGAGATAAGATGACGATGACAGATAAGAGGTGGATGATGGACGTGATGAACGAGATGATGACGGATGATGACGCAGATGATGACGCGATGATGGATGACGGGATGATGACGCGAGATGATGACGGATGATGAACGGAGGATGATGATGCGATGATGACGGATGATGACGAGGTGATGATGACGATATATATGGTGACGATGATGACGGAGATGATGAGGATGATGATGACGTGATGATAAGACAATAAGATGATGACGAGGATGAGGATGATGACGGATGATAACGCGGAGATGATGGAGGAGGATGATGACGATGGACGGAGGAGGATAACCAGATGATGACGATGAGATAAACGTGAGATGACGACGATGAACAGATGATGACGATGATGACGATGATGATGACGGACGATGGACGATGATGATGATACAAGATGCGTGATGACTGACGAATAGATGATGATGTGATATGACGACGATGACGATGATGACGATGAAACGATGACGGATGACAAACACGGATGATGACGATGATGACGCGACGATGAGGTGATGATGACGGATGATGACGCTGATGACGGATGATGACGATGAAGATGACGATGATGACGACGGGGATGGATGACGAAAGATGACGGATGATGGACGGATGATCAAGGACGCAGATGACGGATGATGACCGATGATGCACGGATGACGGATAACGATGGATGATGATGACGACGGTGAATGGATGATGACGAACCATGATGACGGATGATGATGACGATGACGATGATGACGATGATGACAAGATGATGACGACGATGATGACGAGATGGATGACGATGACAAGATGAGACGACGATGACGAAGATGACGACGATGACGGACGATGATGACGACGGATGACGAAGATGATTGACGACGGACGGATGACGGAGATGACGACGGACGGATGATGATGATGGACGGATGATGACGCTGACGGATGACGGAGATGATAAGATGTGACGGACGATGATGACGGATGACGATGACGGATGATGACGATGATGGATGGGATGATAAGAGGACGCGATGGACGGAGGATAACGAGACGATGCGATGATGGAGGATGACGATGACGAACGGACGGAGGATGACGATGACGGATGATGACGATGATGACGGAGATGATGACGGACGATGACGATGATGACGATGATGACGGAGATGACGATGATGACGATGATGATGACGTGACGGATGATGACGGATGACGGACGTGATGACGATGACGACGGATGATGACGGGCGATGAGAACGGATGATGACGGGACGATGATGACGGATGATGATGACGAGGATGATGACGATGATGACGCGACGCGACGGAGATGATGACGATGATGACGATGATGACAAGATGCGATGACGCAGATGATGACGATGATACCGATGATGACGATGATGACGACGGATGACGGATGGATGATGATGACGACAGATGATGACGAAGATGACGGATGATGACGGGACGATGATGATGACGGATGATGACGCTGATGACGATGATGATGACAACATGATGGATGACGATGATGACGGGTGATGATGACGGATGATGACGATGATGACGGATGATGACGCATGATGATGATGACGATGATGACGATGATGACGACGATGATGACGATGACGACGATGACGGACGATGATGACGGGCAGATGACTTCCGGATGATGACGAGACGGATGATGACGGATGATGATGAGATGACGGATGACGATGATACCGTGATGATGACGGATGATGATGACGGCATGATGACGGGATGATGACGAGGATGATGGATGAAATAAGAGGATAATGACGACTTATGATGACGTAGATGATGATGGACGATGATGACGAAAGATGACGTGATGATGACGTGATGAGATGACGACGATACGATGATGATGATGATGACGTGATGATGACGGACGATGATGATGACGACGATGATGACGATGAAGACGACGATGCGGACGATGACGGATGATGATGAACGGCGATGACGATGATGATGACGATGATGACGTGATGATGATGACGGATGATGACGAAGATGATGACGGATGACGATGATGATGAAAGATGATGACGATGATGACGACGGATGATGAACGATGATGACGACGAGGATGATGACGAAGAGATGACGATGATGAGATGACGTGATGATGACGAAAGATGGAGATGATCAAGATGACGGATGATGATGACGATGATGACGATGGATGATGATGACGATGATGACGAAGATGATGACGAAGACGATGATGACCGGCGATGATGACGATGATGATGATGACGAACGATGACGATGATGATGGCATGATGACGCGATGATGATGATGATGATATGATGACGGACGGATGATGACGTGATAGATGACGACGATGATGATGAAAGATGATGACGATGACGATGATGATGACGGCGATGATGACGATGATGACGTGATGATGACGATGATGACGATGATGATGAAGATGGACGGATGATGACGATGACGGGACGGATGATGATGATAACGACGGAGGGATGACGATGATGACGGGATGATGATGACGGCGATGATGACGACATAAGATGATGACGACGATGACGGATGATTTACGACGATGATGACGTGATGACGGATGATGATGAAGATGGACGATGATGACGGATGATGACTGGAGATGATGGATGATGAGATATGACGACGATGATGACGATGATGACGACGCGATGATGACGGATGATGACGATGATGACGACGGATGATGATGACGATGATGACGCGATGACGACGGAGATGGATGACGATGATGGGATGACGGATGATGACGATGATGAAACGGAGGATGATAAGACGGTGATGACGATGAGACGTGATGATGACGTGATAAATGATGATGACGGATGACGTGACAAGATGATGACGATGGAGGATGATGACGGATGTGATGACGGACGATCGGATGTGACGGATGATGACGATGATGCGGAGACGATGGACGGATGATGACGCATGATGATGACGGATGATGACGAGATGATGATGATGATCGACGGATGATGACGGACGGATGATGACGGGCAGATGGATGACTTGAAATGACGCGGAAGATGACGTGATGATGACGATGACGAAGATGATGACGGATGATGACGGGATGATGACGATGATGACGACAAGATGCGGACGGATGATGATCGATGACGGATGATCCGATGATGACGTGATGAATGACGGATGATGACGATGACGGATGATGACGTGATGGACGGATGATGGGCGATGATGACGGACGATGATGACGCAGATGAGATGACGGATGATGACGACGGACGGATGACGATGATGAACGAAGATGGAGGATGATGACGATGATGGACGGGGATGATGACGATGGATGCGACGGATGATGAAAGATGATGACGATGATGGAGAAGATGACGATGATGACGAATGACGGATGATGACGTGACGATGATGACGCGATGATGACGGATGATGATGACGATGACGCAGACGATGATGATGATGATGACGGATGATGATGATGATGACGATGAGGACGATGATGACGAGATGATGACGATGATGAACGATGATGATGACGACGGATGATGATGATGATGATGACGATGATGACGATGATGACGCTTGACGATGATGATGACGATGATGACGATGATGATGACGATGACGATGATGATGACGATGATGATGACGACGGATGACGATGATGAACGATGCGACGATGATGACGTGATGATGACGATGATGACGACGCGATGATGATGATGATGACGCGACGATGATGACGGATGATGACGATGACGACGATGATGACGACGGAGATGACGTGATGATGATGATGACGATGATGATGATGATGATGACGGATGATGATGACGATGATGAGACGGATGATGACGATGATGACGACGGATGATGACGTGATGATGACGGATGATGACGACGATGATGCATGACGATGGATGATGATCGAAGATGACGACGGATGATGACATGATGACGGATGATGATGACAAGATGACGACGGATGATGACGGATGATATCATGACGGAGATGACAAATGACGATGGATGACGGGATGATGATGACGGATGATGACGTGATGATGACGAAGACGGTGATGATGATGACGATGACAGGACGATGATGACGGATGATGACGGACGATGATGACGATGATGACGATGATGATGATGATGACGATGATGATGACGATGATGACGATGATGATGATGATGGATGATGACAGAGGGATGATGACGATGATGACAAGATACGCGACGGATGATGATGACGATGATGGACGGATGATGATGACGATAAGATGATGATGATGATGATGCGACGATGATGATGACGGATGATGATGACGATGACGGGATGACGAGCGATGACGACGATGATGACGGATGATGACGCGATGATGACGACGGCGATGATGACGATGATGACGATGACGGATGATGACGAAGATACCGAGGATGATGAGAGGACGATGATGGGGACGATGAGATGCGACGACGGATGATGATGGAGGAGGATGGATGACGATGATGAAGAGGATGGACGGATGATGACAGATAGCGATGACGATGATGATGAAGACGTGACGGATGATGATGACGATGATGACGACGGATGATGACGATGGGATGATGAATGACGGACGACGATGACGGATGATGACGATGAGGCTGATGACGATGATGACAGGATGGATCCGGAGGATGACGGGTGATGATGATGATGAACGATGATGACGATGATGATGGACGATACGACGGATGATGGAGGACGATGATGATGATGACGGATGGACGACGATGGAGACGATGGATGATGACGGATGATGACGGATGATGAACGATGGATGATGACGGGAGATGATGACGGAGATGATGACGATGATGATGACGGATGATGATGATGCGATGAACGATGATGATGAAGATGACGACGACGGATGATGAAATGATGATGACGGATGATGACAATGATGACGATGATGACGATGATGACGAACGATGACGATGATGACGATGACGGACGATGATGACGATGATGACGATGATGACGATGACGATGATGACGATGATGATGACGATGATGACGACGATGATGATGACGTGATGATGACGGATGATGACGAATGATGACGGATGATGATGACTGATGATGATGGACGATGATGACGATGATGATGACGACGATGATGACGGATGATGACGGATGATGACGACGATGACGATGACGATGATGACGAGATGATGATGATGACGATGATGACGACTGATGATGATGATGACGATGATGACGATGATGATGACGGATGATGACGCGATGATGACGATGATGATGAAGACGATGATGATGATGACGATGATGACGGATGATGACGATGATGATGACGATGATGACGACGATGATGACGCGATGATGACGATGATGACGAAGATGATGGACGGATGATGATGACGATGATGACGGATTTATGATGACGGCATGATGATATGATGACGGATGATGACGCGATGATGACGATGACGATGATGAAGATGCGACGGACGATGACGATGATGACGAAGATGACGGATGATGATGACGATGACGGATGATGATGAAGATGATGACGATGATGATGACGATGATATGACGATGATGACGACGATGATGACGATGACGATGATGATACCAGATGATGACGGATGATGACGATAGATGATGGACGGATGATGACGATGATGATGATGATGACGGACGGATGAGGATGATGATGATGGACGGGATGATGACGTGATGACGGATGATGACGATGATGACGACGGATGATGACGATGATGAACGACGGATGATGACGTGATGATGACGATGATGATAAGATGACGACGCGATGACGATGATGACGATGATGACGATGATGACGATGATGACGATACGATGATGATGATGATGATGATGATGATGACGAAGATGACGATGATGATGACGACGATGATGACGATGATGACGGATGATGACGATGATGACGAAGACGATGACGATGACGATGATGGATGATGACGATGATGATGGATATGATGACGGACGGATGATGACGCATGATGACGGATGATGACGATGATGACGGATGATGACGGAGATGATGACGATGATGATGATGACAAGATGACGATGATGATGACGATGATTAACGGATGATGACGATGATGACGAACGATGATGACGGATGATGACGATGATGATGACGATGACGATGATGACGGATGATGACGATGATGACGATGATGATGACGATGACACGATGATGACGATGATGACGGATGATGACGAATGATGACGATGATGACGATGATGACGGATGATGACGACAAAGGACGAATGATGAGATGACGACGATGATGACGGGATGATAACGATGATGATCGATGATGACGATGATGACGATGATGACGGACAATGATGACGATGAGACGGATGATGACGAAGATACGGATGATGATGACGATGATGATGACGGATGATGACGACGGATGATGATGACGATGATGACGATGATGACGGATGATGATGACGATGATGACGATGATATTGATGACGATGATGACGACAGAGATGAACGATGATGACCGTGATGACGACGATGATGATGAAGATGCGACGGATGACGATGACGATGATGACGGATGATGACGCATGACGACGGATGATGACGATGATGCGACGATGATGATGATGATGGACGGATGATGACGAAGATGAACGGATGATGATGACGATATGACGGATGATGACGAAGATGATGATGACGGATGATGATGATGATGACGAAGATGATGACGATGATACGGATGATGATGATGACGGATGATGACGAAGATGATGACGCGATGATGATGACGGAGATGATGACGGATGATAAACGGAGATGATGATGGACGGATGATGACGATGACGGATGAGGGCGGTGATGAGACGGAGGAGGATAACTAGTGATGACGGAGGAGGATAAGATGATGACGATGGAGGAATTTAAGATGATGATGGAGGGATGAAGACGATGATGGATGAGGATAAGAGGTGATGGATGGAGGATGATATGCGATGATGATGATAAGATGATGACGATGATGGCGCGATGCGATGATGACGGATGATGACGATGATGACGACGATGATGACGATGATGACGGATGATGACGAACAGATGACGACGATGATGATGACCGATGACGGATGATGACGATGATACCGTGATGATGACGATGATGACAGATGCACGACGATGACATATTAAGATGATGACGGATGATGACGAAGATGAACGGATGAACGGATGATGACGATGATGATGACGATGATGGATGATGATGACGTGATGATGATGGATGATGATGACGATGATGACGGCGATGATGATGACGGCGGATGATGACGGATGATGACGCGATGAATGACGGATGATGACGATGGACGGATGATGATGACGAGATGATGACGACGGATGATGACGATGCGACGATGATGACGAAGAGGTGATGATGGACGATGATGACGGGATGATGGATGAACATGACGAGGCTGCGATGATGGAGGATATGATGCGGATGGACGGATGATGACGGGTGATGGATGATGAAGATGACGCGATGATGGATGATGACGGATGATGACGGATGATGACGCAGATGATGGATGAGACGATAAATCCAGGGACGGATGATGAGCGATGAGACGGTGACGACGGATGATGACGATATGACGATGATGACGATGATGACGATGATGACGGAGATGATGACGATGATGATGACGATGATGACGGATGATGACGGATGATGATGACGCTGATGATGACGGATGATGACGATGACGGATGATGGACGATGATGACGTGATGGATGGATGATGAAGAGGTGATGATGACGGATGATGACGGATGATGACGGAGAGGATGACTGGTGACGGATGATGACGGAGTGATGACGGATGGATGATAAGATGATGGACGGAGGATAACGATGATGGAGGGAGGATAAGAGGTGTGATGGAGGGAGGATAAGAGGTGTGATGGAGGGAGGATAAGAGGTGTGATGGAGGGAGGATAACTAGTGATGGAGGAGGATAAGAGGTGATGGAGGGAGGATAACTAGTGATGATGGATGATGATAAGAGGACGATGGATGACGGATAATGACGTGATGTGATGACGATGATGACGATAAGATGATGACGATGATGACGCTGATGACGGATGACGGACGGATGACGCGATGACGGACGGATGATGACGCGACGACGGATGATGACGATGATGACGACGATGATGACGATGATGACGATGATGATACGATGATGACGTGATGATGACGGAGATGATGACGGATGATGATGATGACGACGATGATGGACGGATGATGGAAGAGGATGATGACGATGATGACAAGATAGACGGATGATGACGCTGATGCGACGGATGACGATGATGATGACGGATGATGACAAGATGGACGGATGATCGAGAGATGATGACGATGGATGATGACGACGATGACGGATGATGACGATGATGATGACGGATGATGACGATGAGACGATGATGATTAACCAGCGACGGAGATGATGACGAAGATGATGACGATGATGACGATGATGACGGACGATGATGATGACGGATGACGGATGATGATGAATGATGAGACGGATGATGAATGATGACGACGATGATGATGGATGAAAGATGACGACGATGATGACGGACGATGATGATGACGGAAGATGATGACGATGATGACGGATGATGACGGATGGACGGATGAAGATATGACTGACGGATGATGGAAGATGGAAGATGATGACGGATGATGAGATGATGATGGATGGAGATGATGACGATGGAGGATGGATAAGAGGACGGATGGAGATGACGACGGATGATGACGGATGATGATGACGATGATGGATGATGACGGATGACGGATGATGATGACGGAGATGACAAGATGATGACGGATGATGACGATGATGAAATGATGATGACGATGATGACCGTGATGATGGAGGATAAGAGATGATGACGGAGATGATGACTAGTGATGATGAGGAGATATGAGGTGTGATGGATGGAGATGATGAAGGATATGATGGATGAGGATGAAGATGTGATGATGATGACGGATAATAAACGTGAAAGATGGATGACGGATAACTAGTGATGGAGAGGATAAGAGGAACGATGATGACGGAGATGATGACGATGATGACGATGATGACGATGATGATGACGATGATGACGATGATGATGACGTGATGACGATGACGATGACGATGGATGACGGATGATGATGACGACGGAGGATGATAAGATGATATGATGACGGACGGAGATGATGATGATGACGACGGATGATGACGTGATGATGATGAAAGATGATGACGTGATGATGACGATGGATGACCAGGATGACGGAACGAAGAGGTGATGATGGATGGATGATAAAAGATATGACGGAGGGATGATGATAAAGAGATGATGGATGACGGAGATGAGAAGATGATGATGGAGGATAAGATGGATGGATGGACGAAGAGGATGATGGAGGGAGATATGACGGATGATGAGACGGAGGATGACGCAGTGTGATGGAGGAGGATAAGAGACGATGTGATGGAGGGATGATGACTAGTGATGATGGACGAGATAAGATGATGATGGATGATATGATGATGATGATGACGATGATAAGAGGTGATGATGGACGGATATCAAGACGATAACGATGTGATGGAGGAGGATAAGATGACGTGTGATGGATGACGGATAAGAGACGTGATGATGATGGATGATAATGATGATGACGATGATGATGAGATATAAAATGACGTGATGATGATGACGAGATGACGACGGATGATGATGACGAGCGATGATGACGAACGGAATGATGACGTGATGATGATGACGATGATGACGACGGATGATGATGACGAAGATGATGACGATGATGATGACGATGATGACGAACGATGATGATGACGATGACGATGAACAAGATGATGACGATGATGATGACGATGGATGACGGCGATGACGTGACGATGACGGATGATGACGGAGATGATGATGAAGATGACGGAGATGATGACGTGATGATGACGGATGATGACGTGATGACGGATGATGACGAAGATGATACCGCGATGATGAGGACGATGATGACGAGGATGATGACGGATATGACGGCGATGATGACGGATGATGACGACGATGACGATGATGACGGATGATGATGACGATGATGAGAACGGATGATGATGACGGCGATGATGACGGATGATGATGAGATGACGATGACGGATGATGACGATGATGACGGGATGATGACGACGATGATGATGACGATGACGATGACGGATGATGACGTGATGATGACGGATGAACAAGATGATGCGACGACGGATGATGACGATATGACGACGATGATGATGACGGGATGACGACGGATGATGACGATGATGACGGGATGATGACAAGAGGTGATGACGGATATGAAGAGATGTGATGATGATGGACGGATAAGAGGATGATGATGGGATGGATGATGGAGGGAGGATAAGAGGTGATGGAGGAGGATAAGAGGTGATGGACGAGGATAACGAGGATGATGATGGAGGATAAGAGGACGAGAGATGATGATAAGAGGACGGATGACGATGAGATGATGGGACGATGATGACGATGACGGATGACGATGATAAAGATGACGATGATGACGGATGATGACAAGAGGTGATGACGGATGATGACGATGATGGATGGAGATGATGACGATGACGGACGGATGACGAAGATGATGACGGATGATGATGAAGACGGATGATGACGGACGGATGACGTGATAATGACGTGATGATGACGGGACGGATGATGACGCAGATGATGACGGATGATGATGATGACGGATGACGATGACAGATGATGACGACGATGACGTGATATGATGACGATGATGACGATGACGATGATGAACGAGGATGATAACGAACGTGATGATGATGATGACGATGACGGACGGATGATGACGCAGAGATGACGATGATGATGAACGATGATGACGACGGATGATGACGACGTGAAATGACGATGAGAACGATGACGCATGATGAGGACGATGACGACGGACGATGATGATGACGATGATACGGACGGACGGAAGAACAGATGATGACGACGGATGATGACGCTGACGATGAGAAACGTGATGACGATGATGACGATGATGACGGATGCGATGACGACGATGATGACAGGATAACGAGGTGATGATGGATGGATGACGGGTGATGACGGATGATGATGACGACGGGATGATGGACGATGGACAATGACGGATGATGATGACGGGACGATGATGACGATGATGACGGACGATGATGACGGATGATGACGACGATGCAGATGATGATGGACGGACGGATGATGACGGATGATGACGATGATGACGATGAACGATGACGGACGATGACGGATGACGGATGATGACAAGATGACGGACGGATGATGACGACGATGAAGACGACGATATGACGATGACGCGACGATGATGATGAATGACGGACGATGATGATGACGGATGACAAGATGACGGACGATGATGACGATGACGACGGATGATGACGAGATGACGGATGATGATGATGATGACGATGATGACGGACGATGATGACGGATGATGACGCGATGATGACGGATGATGATGAAGACGGATGATGACGATGATGACGACGATGATGACGATGATGCGACGATGATGACGGACGGATGATGATGACGAAGATGCGATGACGATGATGACAACGATACGGATGACATGACCGATGATGACGGATGATGATACCGTGATGGACGGGATAAGATGACGGGACGATGATGACGAGATGACGACGACGTGATGATGACGATGATGACGGAGGACAAAGACGACTGATGATGATGCGAGGAATGACGGACATGAGGACGGATGACGATGACGATGACGATGATGATGACGGATGATGACGATGATGATGATGACGATGATGATGGACGGATGATGACGTGACGACGGGATGATGACGATATGATGACGCGCAGATGATGACGGATGACATGACGATAGCCAAATGACGGATGATGACGTGATGATGATGACGGATGATGACGAATGATGAAGATGACGATGGATAACGATGACGGATGGATGATGACGGCGAGGATGATGATGATGACGCAGATGACGCGATGGACGGATGACGGGATGTGATGACGACGATGACGGACGAGATGACGGATGATGACGAAGATGATGACGATGATGACGGACGATATGACATGGACGGATGATGACGATGATGACGGACGGATGACGATGATGCGACGATGGACGGAGGATGACGTAAATGATGTGACGGAGGATGATACCGATGATGGATGATGATCGCTGAGGTGATGACGATGACGGTAAGATGACGATGATGACGATGATGACGGATGATGACCATATGACGATGGATGACAGATGACAAGATGATGACGATGATGACGTGATGATGACGGACAAGATGACAAGATGCGATTTAACGATGATGACGATGACGGAGACGATATTTAAATGACGATGATGATGGATGATGACGATGATGACGGATGATGACGGATAAGATGTGACGATGATGGCAAGATGATGATGGAGATCGACCACGCGATGACGGATGATGATGAGGCAAGATGATGACGGATGATGACATGACGTGATGATGACGAGGATGAAAACGACGGATGATGATCGAAGATGATGACGGATGATGACGATGACAACGATGATGACGATGGAGAACGGATGGATGATGATGAGAGATGACGGACGATGATGACGGTACGATGATGACGATGGATGATCGAAGAGATGGATGATGGAGGAGATGACGGACGATGACGACTATAAGACGGATGATGGACGCGAGATGACGGTGATGATGACGATGGGACGGATGATGATCGGGATACGACATGATGACGAGCGATGATGACGGACGATGATGACGATGATGACGGACGGATGATGATGATGACGGATGATGATGATGACTGCGACGATGATGACGATGAACGATGATGACGCGACGGATGATGACGGGATGGACGGATGATGATCAACCAGATGACGGATAATGATGACAAGATGATCGACGGATGATGACGGATGATGACGAATGATGATCAACCGACGGATGATGACGTGATGCCGCGACGGATGATGATGACGATGATGACGATGATGACGCGATGACGACGGATGATGACGATGACGCGATGATGACGACGATGACGAACGGATGATGATAAGATGACGGATGATGATCGCTGATGATACGGATGATGACGCAATGATGACGGAGATGATGATATGATGACGTGCGACGATGATGAACAGATGATGCGATGATGATCGATGATGATGACGGATGATGATAAGAGTGATGGATGATGATGAGGTGATGACGGATGGAGGATAAGAGTGTGATGGAGGAATGATGATGACGATGATGGATGGCAAGAGATGACGGATGACGGAGGATGACTGAGATGACGGAGGGAGATAAGAGCTGATGGAGGGATGATGCGAGATGATGACGATGGAGGATGACGAAGAGATGATGGATGATGGATAAGATGATGGACGATGATGACGATGACGCAGACGATGATGATGATCGACGATGATGATTAATGATGCGATGGATGATGACAAGACGTGACGGATGATGAACAAGATATGACGGAGATGACGCGACGCGACGGGATGATTAACCCAGTGACGGATGATGACGACGATGAACGGATGATGACGTCAGATGCGGACGGATGATGACGTGAGATGACGACGATGATGACGCATGATGACGGATGATGAACCCATAGATAGACGGATGATGATGATGAACGACGATGATGACGATGATGATGACGGATGAATGACGACGCCGCGCGGACGATGATGATGACGCCGCGACGGATGATGACGCTGAGCGCGGACGGATGATGACCGTGATGATGGACGGACGATGACGAAGATGACGACGATGACAAGATATGACGACGACGATGACGCGATGCGACGACGATGACGAAGATGCGTGACGACGGATGACGCGATGCGACGACGGACGACGATGACGGACGATGACGCGGACGGATGATGATGATGACGGATGAGATGACAAGATATGACGATGATGATGATCGATGATGACGGATGGAGGATACGAGGTGCGACGGATGATGATGAACCAGTGATTTGGATGGAGGATAAGAGAACGCGACGGATGATGATAAGATACGACGGAGATGATAAGATGATGACGGATGATGACGAAGATGGTGACGACGGATGATACGCTATGCGACGACGATGACGACATAAGATGCGACGGACGATGATGACGCTGACGGACGGATGATGACGATGATGACGAGGATGATGGATGTGACGATGATGATAGACGGATGACGGATGATGATGACGCGACGGATGATGATAACCAGTGACGGATGGAGGCATAAGAGGACGTGATGGACGATGACAAGATATGACGACGGATGGAGGATAAGAGGATGTGACGGAGGAGGATAAGAGGTGGATGGATGACGATAAGAGGACGTGATGGAGGAGGATAACTAGTGATGACGGGAGGATGAAGAGGTGATGGAGGAGGATAAGAGTGATGGAGGGAGGATAAGATGGATGGATGGAGGATAAGAGGTGATGATGACGATGACAAGATGGCGACGACGGATGACGACGATGACGGACGGACGACGCTGACGACGGATGATGACGCTGACGACGGATGATGACGATGATACGGAACCGATGATGACGATGCGACGGATGATGATGACGGACGCGACGGATGGATGAACATACATGACGACGGACGGATGATGCGACGGATGGATGATGGCACATGACGACGGATGATGATGAACCACGCGACGGATGATGACAAGAGGATGATGGGATGACAGGATGATGGAGGGATGGATGATAGGCGACGGAGGGAGGACATAAGATAAAAGTGGAGGAGGATGATGTGATGGAGGGAGGATAAGAGGTGATGATGGACGATGATAAGAGATGCGATGGAGGAGGATAACTGAGTGTGATGGAGGGAGGACAAGAGGTGATGGATGGATGATGATGACGCGACGGGATGAGATGATGACGGGTGTGACGGAGGATGATAAAGGTGTGATGGAGGGAGATGATGACGATGGATGACGGATGATGACGACGATGATGATGATGAGGGAAGACGTGATGGAGGGAGATAAGATGTGTGATGGATGGATGATAACTAGTGTGATGGAGGGAGGATAAGAGGTGATGATGGATGGAGGATAAGGATATGATGGACGGAGGATAAGAGGTGATGGAGGGAGGATAAGAGGTGATGATGAGGGAGGATAACTAGTGATGGAGGGAGGATAAGAGGTGTGATGGAGGGAGGATAACTAGTGATGATGGAGGGAGGATAAGAGGTGTGATGATGGAGGATGACGCTGACATGATGGACTGAGGATAAGAGGTGTGATGGAGGAGGATAAGAGGTGTGATGGAGGGAGGATAACTAGTGATGGATGGAGGATAAGAGGTGATGGATGGAGGATAACTAGTGATGGAGGGAGGATAAGAGGTGATGGAGGGAGGATAAGGATATGATGGATGGAGGATAAGAGGTGATGGAGGGAGGATAAGAGGTGTGATGGAGGGAGGATAACTAGTGTGATGGAGGGAGGATAAGAGGTGTGATGGATGGAAGGATAACCAGACGGAGGGAGGATAAGAGGTGACGATGGATGGAGGATAAGAGGATGGACGATGACGATGACGATAAGCGTGACGATGATGATGATAAGAGGTGCGACGGATGATGACGATGACGCGACGGATGGATGATGACGATGGCGACGGACGGATGATGACAAGATGCGGACGGATGATGATAAGACGACGACGGATGATGATGAAGATGACGGATGGATGATAACCAGCGACGACGGATGATGATAAGATGCGACGGATGGATGATAACGATACGATGGATGAGGATAAGAGGACGTGATGGATGAGGATGAGAGGTGATGGAGGGAGGATAAGAGGTGTGATGGAGGGAGGATAAGAGGTGTGATGGAGGGAGGATAACTAGTGTGATGGAGGAGGATAAGAGGTGTGATGGAGGAGGATAACTAGTGATGGAGGGAGGATAAGAGGTGTGATGATGGAGGATAAGAGATATGATGGACGGAGGATAAGAGGTGCGACGATGATGGAGATAACCAGGTGTGACGGAGGGATGATGAGATGTGTGATGGAGGAGGAGGATAAGAGGTGTGATGGATGAGATAAGATGATGGACGACGGATAACGATGATGGACGGATGATAAGACGTGACGGATGGATGATGACGATGCGACGGATGATGACGCAGATGCGACGACGGATGATGACGATGATGACGCGGACGACGGATGATGACGCAAGATGACGGAGGATATAAGTGTGATGGACGGATGGATGATGAAGATGGACGGATGATGACAGATGTGATGGAGGAGGATAAGAGGTGTGATGGAGGAGGATAACTAGTGGGAGGGAGGATAAGAGGTGTGATGGAGGGAGGATAACCAGTGTGATGGAGGATGGATAAGAGGTGTGATGATGGAGATGATAAGATGGATGGATGGAGGATAAGGTGTGATGGACGGAGGATAAGAGGTGACGGATGGAGGAGGATAAGACGATGATGATGAGGGAGATGAGGTGATGGAGGATGATAAGAGGTGGGACGGAGGGAGGATAACTAGTGTGATGGAGGAGGATAAGAGGTGATGGAGGGAGGATAACTAGTGTGATGGAGGGAGGATAAGAGGTGATGATGGAGGATAAGTGACGACGGATGGAGGATAAGAGGTGTGATGGAGGAGGATAAGAGGTGTGATGGAGGAGGACGGAGGATAACCAGTGATGGAGGAGGATAAGAGGTGATGGATGGATGATAACAAGATGTGGACGGAGGATGAGAGGTGCGGATGAGATGGAGGATAAGATGTGATGGATGAGGATAAGATGATGTGATGGACGGAGGATGAGAGTGATGGATGGACGGATGATGAGAACGCGACGGATGATGACGGATGATGACGGATGATGATGGACGACGACGATGACGACGGATGATGACGACGGACGGACGGATGAGCGACGGACGGATGATGACGAAGATATGATGGACGGATGATGACAAGATGCGACGACGGATGGAGATATGATGACGGACGGAGGATGATAAGAGGACGGATGATGAGGGAGGATAAGAGGTGATGATGACGGACGGATAAGAGGATGTGATGGAGGATGATAAGACGGTGATGGATGAGGATAAGAGACGTGATGATGGAGGGAGGATAAGAGGTGTGATGGAGGGATGATGACAGATGGATGGATGACGAGGATAAGAGGTGTGATGGAGGAGATGATAAGAGGTGTGATGGAGGGAGGATAACTAGTGTGATGGAGGAGGATAAAGAGGTGATGACGAGATAAGATATGATGGACGGAGGATAAGAGGGTGGATGGAGGAGGATAACCAGGTGTGATGGAGGGAGGATAAGAGGTGACGGAGGATGACGCAAGATGGATGGACGAGACGATGATGGACGAGGATGACGAAGATGACGGATGGATGACGTAAGACGCGAGGATGATGACGGACGACGGACGATGAGACGGATGACGATGATGATCAAGAGGTGACGGATGATGATAAGATGTGACGGATGATGATAACCAGCGGACGGATAAGATGACAAGATGACGGATGGATGACGATGACAGGTATGATGGATGACGGAGGATATGATATGGACGGATGATGATAACCAGTGACGGAGGAGATAAGAGGTGTGATGGACGGGAGGATAACTAGTGGATGGAGGAGGATAAGAGGTGTGATGGATGGATGATAAGAGGTGATGGATGGAGGATAAGAGGTGATGATGGATGGAGGATAAGAGGTGTGATGGATGGAGGATATGATGTGATGGAGGGAGGATAAGAGGTGATGGATGGAGATAAGAGGTGACGATGGAGGGAGGATAACTAGTGATGATGGAGGAGACGATAAGAGGTGACGGAGGGAGGATAACCAGTGTGATGGAGGAGGATAAGAGGTGTGATGAGGGATAAGAGGTGTGATGGACAGAGGATAAGAGGTGATGGAGGGAGGATAAGAGGTGTGATGGAGGAGGATAACTAGATGTGATGGAGGGAGGATAAGAGGTGTGATGGAGGAGGATAACTAGGTGATGGAGGGAGGATAAGAGGTGTGATGGAGGGAGGATAAGAGGACGATGATGGAGGGAGGATGATGACGACGGACGGATGATGACCGACTGTGACGGATGGATGATGAGAGGTGACGATGGATGATGATATACGACGGATGGATGACGTGAGATGACGACGACGGATGACGATATATGACGGATGATGACAAGGAGGACGATGATGATGAACCAGCGATGACGGATGATGACGGAGAAGATGTGATGGATGGAGATGACGTTGATGCGACGGACGATGACGAAGATGCGTGACGGATGGATGATAAGAGGTGACGGACGATGATAAGCTGACGTGACGGAGGAGGATAAGATGCGACGGATGGAGGACGCTGATGACGGAGGATGAGGCGACGGACGGATGATGATGAGATGGTGTGACGGATGAGGATAACCATAAGACGGATGGAGGATAAGAGGTGATGGAGGGAGGATAAGAGGTGTGATGGAGGGAGGATAAGAGGTGTGATGGAGGGAGGATAAGACCAGTGATGGAGGAGGATAAGATGTGATGGAGGGAGGATAAGAGGTGTGATGGAGGAGGATAAGAGGTGTGATGGAGGGAGGATAAGAGGTGATGGAGGAGATAAGAGTGTGATGGATGGAGGATAAGAGGTGTGATGGAGGGAGGATAACGAGGTGATGGAGGAGGATAAGAGGTGATGGAGGAGGATAACTAGTGTGATGGAGGAGGATAAGAGGTGTGATGGAGGGAGGATAACTAGTGTGATGGAGGGAGGATAAGAGGTGTGATGATGGAGGATAAGATATATGATGACGGAGGATAAGAGGTGTGATGGAGGAGGATAAGAGGTGTGATGGATGGAGGATAACTAGTGATGGAGGAGGATAAGAGGTGTGATGGAGGAGGATAACTAGTGTGATGGAGGGAGGATAAGAGGTGTGATGGATGGAGGATAAGATATGATGGATGGAGGATAAGAGGTGATGGAGGGAGGATAACTAGGTGATGGAGGGAGGATAAGAGGTGTGATGGAGATGAGGATAAGAGGTGTGATGGAGGAGGATAAGAGTGATGATGGATGGAGGATAAGATGATGATGGAGGATGACGAGAGGTGTGATGATGGACGATGACGACGATGTGATGGAGGAGGATAAGAGGTGATGGAGGAGGATAAGATGTGATGGAGGATGATAAGATGGAGGACGGATGATGATGATAAGATGATGAGATGGAAGATGATGACGAACCAAGTGACGATGGATGGAGGATAAGATGGATGGAGGGAGGATAACTAGTGATGGAGGGAGTATAAGAGGTGTGATGATGGAGGGAGGATAAGAGGTGATGGAGGAGGATAAGAGGTGATGGAGGGAGGATAAGAGGTGTGATGGAGGGAGGATAAGAGGTGATGGAGGAGTGATAACTAGTGATGGAGGAGGATAAGAGGTGATGGAGGAGGATAACCAGTGTGATGGAGGGAGGATAAGAGGTGTGATGATGGAGGATAAGATATGATGGACTTGAGGATAAGAGGTGATGGAGGGAGGATAACCAGTGACGATGAGGAGGATAAGAGGTGATGGATGGAGGATAAGAGGACGGATGATGGAGGATGATAAGAGGTGTGATGATGGAGGACGTAAGAGGTGATGACGGATGATAACCAGTATGATGTGACGGATGGATGATCCAAAGAGGTGACGGATGGAGGATAAGAGGTGTGACGGATGGAGATGACGAGATGATGACGGAGGATGACGTGAGATGACGATGAGGAGGATAACTAGTGTGATGGATGGAGGATAAGAGGTGTGATGGATGGAGGATAAGATGATGATGGATGGATGATAAGATGTGCGACGATGGAGGATAACCAGGTGATGACGGAGGATGATAAGAGGTGTGATGGAGGGAGATAACCAGTGTGATGGAGGAGGATAAGAGGTGTGATGATGGGACGGATAAGATGATGATGGAGGATAAGATGACGATGGATGGAGGATAAGAGGTGTGATGGATGGAGGATAAGTGATGTGATGGAGGGAGGATAAGAGGTGTGATGGAGGGAGGATAAGACGGATGATGGACGAGAGGATAACGAGGTGTGATGGAGGGAGGATAAGAGGTGTGATGGAGGGAGGATAACTATGTGATGGAGGAGGATAAGAGGTGTGATGGAGGGAGGATATGATGACGATGGATGGAGGATAAGAGATGATGGAGGGAGGATAAGAGGTGTGATGGAGGGAGGATAACTAGTGTGATGGAGGAGGATAAGAGGTGTGATGGGGAGATGATAACTAGTGTGATGGAGGGAGGATAAGAGGTGTGATGGAGGAGGATAAGAGTATGATGGAGGATAAGAGGTGATGGATGATGATAAGGAGATGATGGATGGATAAGTGGGATGTGATGGAGGAGGATATGACTAGATGTGATGGACGGAGGATAAGTGATGTGATGGATGGGAGGATAGAGTGATGGAGAGTATAACTAGTGTGATGGAGGGAGGATAAGAGAGGATGATGATGATGGAGGAGGAGGATAAGTGATGATGGAGGAGGATAAGAGTGTGATGGAGGGAGGATAAGAGATGATGATGGAGGGAGGATAAGAGTGTGATGGGAGGAGGATAAGAGGTGTGATGGAGGAGGATAAACTAGTGTGATGGAGGGAGGCAAGAGGATGATGGATGGAGGATGAGGTGATGACGGGATGATAAGAGTATGATGGATGGATGATAAGAGGTGTGATGGATGGATGGATAAGTGATGTGATGGAGGGAGGATAAGAGGTGTGATGGAGGGAGGATAAGAGGTGTGATGGAGGGAGGATAACCAGATGGAGGGAGGATAAGAGGTGTGATGGAGGGAGACGATAAGATATGATGGATGGAGATAAGAGGTAAGATGGAGGAGGATAAGAGATGTGTGATGGAGGGAGGATAACTAGTGTGATGGAGGGAGGATAAGAGGTGTGATGGAGGGAGGATAACTAGTGTGATGGAGGGAGGATAAGAGGTGGATGATGAGGATAAGATATGATGGATGGAGGATAAGAGGTGTGATGGAGGAGGATAAGAGGTGTGATGGATGGAGGATGACGATGATGGATGAGGAGGATAAGAGGGTGATGGATGGAGGATAAGAGGTGATGATGGAGGAGGATAAGAGTGATGGAGGGAGGATATGATATGATGGATGGAGGATAAGAGGTGATGATGACGGAGGATAAGAGGTGATGGATGGAGGATAAGAGGTGTGATGGAGGGAGGATAAGAGGTGTGATGGAGGAGGATAACCAGTGTGACGGATGGATGACGATGATGGACGGATAAAGAGGTGTGATGACGAGGGACGGATAAGAGATGTGATGGACGGGATAAGATGCGACGATGGAGGATACGATGACGATGACGGATGATGATGATAAGATTGATGACGGAGGGAGGATAAAGAGGTGATGGATGGAGGATAAGAGGACGATGGAGGGAGGATAAGAGGTGATGGAGGAGGATAACTAGTGTGATGGATGGAGGATAAGAGGTGATGGAGGAGGATAACTGATATGATGGAGGGAGGATAAGAGGTGTGATGGAGGGAGGATAAGAGGTGGATGGAGGAGGATAAGAGGTGTGATGGAGGGAGGATAACTAGTGTGATGGAGGAGGATAAGAGGTGATGGAGGGAGGATAAGAGGTGTGATGGATGGAGGATAAGAGGTGACGATGGAGGGAGGACGGACTGAGGATGATGTGATGGAGGATGATAACTAGTGTGATGGAGGGAGGATAAGAGGTGATGGATGGAGGATAAGATATGGGATGGACGGATGATAAGAGGTGACGACGGAGGAGGATAAGACGGATGATGATGGAGGAGGATAAGAGGTGTGATGGAGGGAGGATAAGATGACGTGATGAGGATGATAACGAGGTGTGATGGAGGACGGATATGACATACCAGCGTGACGGATGGATGATAAGATGTGACGGACGGGATGACAAGATAAGACGATGATGATGGAGGATAAGACGGTGTGATGACGAGGGACGGATGAGTGAGAGATGGACGGAGGATAAGAGGCGTGATGGATGGATGAGGATAAGACGGATGACGACGACGATGACCTGATGGATATGGTGACGGATGACGATGAGGAGTATAACGAGGTGTGATGGATGGACGGATATGACGTGATGATGACGGAGGATGAAGAGGTGTGATGGAGGATGATAAGAGTGATGGAGGGATGATGATGTGATGGAGGGAGGATAACTAGTATGATGGAGGGAGGATAAGAGGTGTGATGGAGGAGGATAAGAGGTGATGGAGGGAGGGAGGAGGAGAACTAGTGTGATGGAGGGAGGATAAGAGGTGTGATGGAGGAGGATAAGATGTGATGGAGGGAGGATAAGAGGTGTGATGGATGGAGGATAAGTGATAAGATGGTGACGGATGGAGATGATAAGAGGTGTGATGGAGGGAGGATAAGAGTGTGATGGAGGGAGGATAAGATGTGATGGATGGAGGAAAGATGCGAGAGATGATGGACGATGGATGGACGGATATGACGTGATGGATGGAGGATGATGTGTGATGGAGGATAAGATGATAAGTGTGACGGAGGGAGTGATAAGAGGTGATGGAGGGAGGATAAGATGACGATGGAGGAGGATAAGAGGTGATGGAGGGAGGATAAGAGGTGTGATGGATGGAGGATAAGTGATGTGATGGAGGGAGGATAAGAGGTGATGGAGGGAGGATAAGAGGTGATGGAGGGAGGATAAGACTGATGGAGGGAGGATAAGAGTGTGATGGAGGAGGATAACTAGTGTGATGGAGGAGGATAAGAGGTGATGGATGGAGGATAACCAGGGGTGATGGATGGAGGATAAGAGGATGGATGGAGGATGAAGAGTGACGGAGGAGGATAAGAGGTGTGATGGACGGATGATAAGAGGTGTGATGGAGGGAGGATAACTAGTGTGATGAGGAGGATAAGAGGGTGTGATGGAGGAGGATAAGAGTGTGATGGAGGGAGGATAAGAGATAAGGATGGATGGAGGATAAGAGGTGTGATGGAGGGAGGATAAGAGGTGTGATGGAGGGAGGATAAGAGGTGGATGGAGGGAGGATAACTAGTGTGATGGAGGGAGGATAAGAGGTGTGATGGAGGGAGGATAAGAGGTGATGGAGGAGGATAAGAGGTGATGGAGAGAGGATAAGAGGGAGTGATGAGATGGAGGATAAGAGGTGTGATGGAGGAGGATAAGAGGTGTGATGGAGGAGGATAAGAGGTGATGGAGGAGGATAAGAGGTGATGGAGGAGGATAAGTGATGGAGGGAGGATAAGAGGATGATGGAGGATAAGAGGATGGAGGGAGGATAAGAGGTGTGATGGAGGGAGGATAAGAGGTGTGATGGATGGAGGATAAGGATGTGATGGAGGGAGGATAAGAGGTGATGGAGGAGGATAAGAGGTGGATGGAGGGAGGATAACTAGTGTGATGGAGGGAGGATAAGAGGTGTGATGGAGGGAGGATAAGAGATGTGATGATGGAGGATAAGAGTATGATGGATGGAGGATAAGAGTATGATGATGGAGGATAAGAGGTGTGATGGAGGGAGGATAAGAGATGGAGGAGGATAAGAGGTGTGGAGGGATGGATGATAAGATAGTGTGATGGAGGGAAGGATAAGAGGTGTGATGGAGGGAGGTAAGAGGTGTGATGGAGGAGACGCTATACGATGATGGATGCGATATGGGGACGGATGATGAGGATGATAAGAGGTGTGATGGAGGGACGGATAACTAGTGTGATGGAGATGGAGGATAAGAGGTGATGATGGAGGGAGGATAAGATGATATGACGACGATGATGATAAGATATGCGACGGAGGAGATCAACCATGATGGAGGGAGGATAACTAGTGATGGAGGGATGGAGGGGAGGATAAGAGGTGTGATGGAGGGAGGATAAGATAGGTGGGATGGGGAGGATAAGAGGTGATGGACGGAGGATAAGAGGTGATGGAGGGAGGATAAGAGGTGGGATAGGATAACTAGTGTGATGGAGGAGGATAAGAGGTGTGATGGAGGGATGATAACTAGTGATGGAGGAGGATAAGATATGATGGATGGAGGATAAGAGGTGTGATGGAGGGAGGATAAGAGGTGTGATGGAGGGAGGATAAGAGTGTGATGGAGGGAGGATAAGAGTGTGATGGATGGAGGATAAGAGGTGTGATGGATGGAGGATAAGAGTTGTGATGATGGGAGGATAAGAGGTGACGATGACGGATGACGATGACGGATGACGACGATGACGGATATGACGAAGACGACGGATGATGATGATGGATGGAGGATGACGGATGATGGACGGAGGATGCGACGGAGCGCGATGGAGGAGGATAAGAGGATGACGCTGACGGAGGGAGGATAACAAGATGTGATGGAGGAGGATAAGAGGTGATGGAGGGAGGATGATGACGAAGGTATGAACGAGGGAGGATAAGAGGTGTGATGGAGGGAGGATAAGAGGTGTGATGGAGGGAGGATAACTAGTGTGATGGAGAGGATAAGAGGTGATGGAGGAGGATATGAGACAAGATGGAGGGAGGATAAGAGGTGATGATGATGGAGGATGGATAACGGATAGGTGATGGAGAGGATAAAAGGATAAGAGGTGTGATGGAGGACGGAGGATAACTAGTGATGGAGGAGATAACTAGTGATGGATGGATGATAAGAGGTGTGAGGATAGGATAACTGGAGGATGAGGGAGGATAAGAGGTGTGATGGAGGAGGATGATGGATGGGATGATGGAGAAGATAATAGATGGATGGAGAGGATAAGAGGTGGGATGGAGGGAGGATAACTAGGTGTGATGGAGGAGGATAAGAGGTGTGATGGAGGGAGGATAACTAGTGGATGGAGGGAGGATAAGAGGTGTGATGGAGGAGGATAAGAGGTGATGGATGGAGGATAAGAGGTGTGATGGATGGAGGATAAGAGGTGATGGAGGAGGATAGAGGTGTGATGGAGGGAGGATAAGAGGTGTGATGGAGGGAGGATAAGAGGTGATGATGGAGGGAGGATAACTAGTGTGATGGAGGAGGATAAGAGGTGTGATGGAGGGAGGATAACTAGTGTGATGGAGGGAGGATAAGATGTGATGGATGGACGGATGAGACGATGATGGAGGAGGATATGAGGATGATGATGGAGGATGGATAACGCAGGTGATGGAGGGATGATAAGATGTGATGGATGGATGATAAGATGATGGACGGAGGATGATGTGTATGATGGAGGAGGATAAGAGGATGATGGAGGGGATAACTAGTGTGATGGAGGAGGATAAGAGGTGTGATGGAGAGGATAAGAGTGATGGAGGAGGATAAGAGTGTGATGGAGGGAGGATAAGAGGTGTGATGGAGGAGGATAAGAGGTGATGTGATGGATGGAGGATAAGAGGTGTGATGGAGGGAGGATAAGAGGTGTGATGGATGGGAGGATAAGAGGTGTGATGGAGGGAGGATAAGAGGTGTGATGGAGGGAGGATAAGAGGTGTGATGGAGGAGGATAAGAGGTGATGGATGGAGAGGAGGAGGTGTGATGGAGGAGGATAAGAGGTGATGGAGGGATGATAAGAGACGTGATGGAGGGAGGATAACTAGTGATGGAGGGAGGATAAGAGGTGTGATGGAGGGATGATAACTAGGTGATGGAGGAGGATAAGAGGTGTGATGGAGGATAAGGGATGATAAGATTAACCAGTGATGGAGGATGATGACAGATGCATGGAGGAGGATAAGATGCGAGGATGATGGAGGAGGAAGAGAGGATGGATGGAGGATGATAGTGTGATGGAGGGAGGATAAGAGGTGTGATGGAGGAGGATAAGAGGTGATGGAGGGAGGATAAGAGTGTGATGGAGGGAGGATAAGAGGTGTGATGGATGGAGGATAAGTGAGTGATGGAGGGAGGATAAGAGGTGTGATGGAGGAGGATAAGTGATGTGATGGAGGAGATAAGAGGTGTGATGGAGGGAGGATAAGAGGTGATGATGGAGGAGGATAACTAGTGTGATGGAGGAGGATAAGAGGTGTGATGGAGGAGGATAAGTGATGATGGAGGGAGGATAAGAGGTGTGATGATGGGAGGATAAGATAAGATGGATGATGGAGGATAAGAGGTGTGATGGATGGAGGATAAGAGATGTGATGGAGGGAGGATGGATGATGGAGGGAGGATAAGAGGTGTGATGGAGGAGGATAACTATGTGATGGAGGGAGGATAAGAGGTGATGGAGGAGATAAGGATGATGGATGGATGGATAAGAGGTGTGATGGATGGAGGATAAGAGGTGTGATGGAGGGAGGATAAGAGGTGATGGAGATGGAGGGAGGATAAGAGGTGTGATGGAGGAGGATAACCAGGTGACGGATGGAGATGACGGATGGAGACGGAGGATAAGAGGTGTGACGGATGGAGGAGGATAACTAGGATGGAGGGAGGATAAGAGGTGTGATGGAGGGAGGATAAGAGGTGTGATGGATGGAGGATAACTAGTGTGATGGAGGGAGGATAAGAGGTGTGATGGAGGAGGATAAGGATGGACTAAAAGGTGTGATGGATGGAGGATAAGAGGTGATGGAGGGAGGATAACAGTGATGGATGGAGGATAAGAGGTGTGATGGAGGGAGGATAACTAGTGTGATGGAGGAGGATAAGAGGTGATGATGGAGGGAGTGATAAGAGGGATAAGAGGGTGATGGAGGAGGATAAGAGGTGTGATGGAGGGAGGATAACTAGGAGGAGGGAGGATGGAGGGAGGATAACTAGTGATGGATGGAGGATGAGGTGTGATGGAGGGAGGATAACGCTGATGGAGGATGGAGGGACGGAGGAGGATAAGAGGTGTGATGGAGGGAGGATAAGAGGTGTGATGGAGGGAGGATAACTAGTGTGATGGAGGAGATAAGAGATGATGGAGGATGATGAAGATGACAAGAGGATGATGGAGGAGGATGATGGTGACGATGAGGATAACGAGGTGTGACGGAGGAGGATAAGATGACGGATGAGATAAGAGGTGATGGAGGGAGGATAAGAGGTGATGGAGGAGGATAAGAGGTGATGGAGGAGGATAAGAGGTGTGATGGAGGGATAAGAGGTGTATGATGGAGGGAGGATAACTAGGTGTGATGGAGGGAGGATAAGAGGTGTGATGGAGGGAGGATAACTAGTGATGGAGGAGGATAAGAGGTGTGATGGAGGAGGATAAGAGGTGGATGGAGGGAGGATAAGAGGTGTGATGATGGAGGATGATGGATGAGGATATGATGGAGGGAGGATAAGAGGTGTGATGGAGGAGGATAAGAGGTGACGGAGGGAGGATGACGTGATGTGACGGAGGATGACAAGACGTGATGGAGGATGACGCTGACGATGACGGATGGATGATAATCGGACGTGATGGAGGGAGGATATGAGATGGACGGAGGATGGATGGAGGATGAGAACGGACGGATGGAGGATGTGATGGAGGATGATAAGAGGTGACGGATGAGGATGAGGACGGACGATGACGTGGATGAGGAGGATGATGAGGTGGATGGAGGGAGGATAAGGGACGGAGGGAGACAAGAGGTGTGATGATGGAGAGATAAGAGTGATGGATGATGATAAGAGTGTGATGGATGGAGGAAAGAGGTGCGATGGATGGAGATAAGATGTGATGGAGGGAGATAAGAGGTGTGATGGAGGAGGATAAGAGGTGTGATGGAGGAGGATAACTAGAGGTGATGGAGGGAGGATAAGAGGTGTGATGGAGGAGGATAAGAGGTGTGATGGAGGGAGGATAAGAGATGTGATGGACGGAGGATAAGAGGTGTGATGGAGGAGGATAAGACGTGATGGAGGAGGATAAGAGGTGATGGATGGAGGATAACTAGTGATGGAGGAGGATAAGAGTGTGATGGAGGGAGGATAAGAGGTGTGATGGAGGAAGGATAACTAGTGTGATGGAGAGATGATAAGTGGTGTGATGGAGGGAGGATAAGTGGTGTGATGGAGGGAGTATAAGAGGTGTGATGGATGGAGGATAAGTGATGTGATGGAGGGAGGGGAAGAGGTGTGATGGAGGGAGGATAAGAGGTGTGATGGAGGGAGGATAACTAGTGTGATGGAGGGAGGATAAGAGGTGTGATGGAGGGAGGATAAGTGATATGATGGATGGAGGATAAGAGGTGTGATGGAGGGAGGATAAGAGGTGTGATGGAGGGAGGATAACTAGTGTGATGGAGGGAGGATAAGAGGTGTGATGGAGGGAGGATAACTAGTGTGATGGAGGGAGGATAAGAGGTGTGATGGAGGAGGAGGATAGGGAGGATAAGAGTGTGATGGAGGGAGGATAAGATATGGAGGGAGGATAAGAGGTGTGATGGAGGAGGATAACTAGTGTGATGGAGGGAGGATAAGAGGTGTGATGGAGGGAGGATAAGAGTGTGATGGAGGAGGATAAGAGGTGATGGAGGGAGGATAAGATGTGATGGAGGGAGGATAAGGAGGAGATGTGTGATGGAGGGAGGATAAGAGATGTGATGGAGGGAGGATAAGAGGTGTGATGGATGGGGAGGATAAGAGGTGTGATGGAGGGAGGATAACTAGTGATGGAGGGAGGATAAGAGGTGTGATGGAGGAGGATAAGAGAGATGGAGGAGGATAAGAGATGTGATGGATGGAGGATAAGAGGTGTGATGGAGGGAGGATAAGAGGTGTGATGGAGGAGGATAAGAGTGATGGAGGGAGGATAAGAGTGGATGGAGGGAGGATAAGAGGATGGAGGAGGATAAGAGGTGTGATGGAGAGAGGATAAGTGATGGAGGGAGGATAAGAGATGTGATGGAGGGAGGATAAGAGGTGTGATGGATGGAGGATAAGGAGTGATGGAGGAGGATAAGAGGTGTGATGGAGGAGGATAAGAGATGTGATGGAGGGAGGATAACTAGTGTGATGGAGGGAGGATAAGAGGTGTGATGGAGGAGGATAAGGATATGATGGATGGAGGATAAGAGGTGGATGGAGGAGGATAAGAGTGTGATGGAGGGAGGATAACTAGTGTGATGGAGGGAGGATAAGAGGTGTGATGGAGGAGGATAAGGATGTGATGGAGGAGGATAAGAGGATGGAGGGAGGATAAGGATGTGATGGAGGAGGATAAGAGGTGTGATGGAGGGAGGATAAGAGGTGTGATGGAGGGAGGATGAGTGTGATGGAGGGAGGATAAGAGGTGTGATGGAGGAGGATAAGAGGTGTGATGGAGGGAGGATAAGAGGTGTGATGGATGGAGGATAAGAGGTAAAGATGGAGGGAGGATAAGAGGTGTGATGGAGGGAGGATAAGAGGTGATGGAGGGAGGATAAGAGGATGGGAGATGGAGGGAGGATGGACTAGAGGATAACTAGTGATGGAGGGAGGATAAGAGGTGTGATGGATGGAGGATAAGAGTGTGATGATGGAGGAGAGATATGGAGGAGATAAGAGGTGATGGATGGAGGATAAGAGGTGTGATGGACGGAGGATAAGAGTGTGATGGAGGAGGATAAGAGGAGGTGATGGAGGGAGGATAAGATAGTGATGGAGGGAGGATAAGAGGTGTGATGGAGGGAGGATAAGTGATGGATGATGGATGGGAGGATAAGAGGTGTGATGGATGGAGGATAAGAGGTGTGATGGAGGGAGGATAAGAGGTGATGGAGGGAGGATAAGAGGTGTGATGGAGGGAGGATAAGAGTGTGATGGAAGGATAACCAGTGTGATGGAGGAGGATAAGATGTGATGGATGGAGGATAAGAGGTGTGATGGAGGGAGGATAAGAGGTGTGATGGAGGGAGGATAACTAGTGTGATGGAGGGAGGATGAGGTGATGGAGGAGGATAAGAGGTGTGATGGAGGGAGGATAAGAGGTGTGATGGAGGGAGGATAAGAGGTGTGATGGAGGGAGGATAAGAGGTGATGAGGAGGATAAGAGGTGTGATGGAGGATGATGGATGTGATGGAGGAGGATAAGAGGTGATGGAGGGAGGATAAGAGGTGTGATGGAGGAGGATAAGAGGTGTGATGGAGGAGGATAAGAGGGGAGGATAACTGTGATGGAGGAGGATAAGAGGTGTGATGGAGGAGGATAAGAGGTGTGATGGAGGAGGATAAGAGTGTGATGGAGGGAGGATAAGAGGTGATGGATGGAGGATAAGAGAGATGGAGGAGGATAAGAGGTGTGATGGAGGGAGGATAAGTGGTGTGATGGAGGGAGGATAAGAGGTGTGATGGAGGGAGGATAAGAGGTGTGATGGAGGGAGGATAACTAGTGTGATGGAGGGAGGATAAGAGGTGTGATGGAGGGAGGATAACTAGTGTGATGGAGGGAGGATAAGAGGTGTGATGGAGGGAGGATAAGAGATATGATGGACGGAGGATAAGAGGTGTGATGGAGGGAGGATAAGAGGTGTGATGGAGGGAGGATAACTAGTGTGATGGAGGGAGGATAAGAGGTGTGATGGAGGAGATAACTAGATGAGATGGAGGGAGGATAAGAGGTGTGATGGAGGAGGATAAGATATGATGGACGGATGATGAGTGATGGAGGGAGATAAGAGGTGTGATGGAGGAGGATAACTAGTGTGATGGAGGGAGGATAAGAGGTGGATGGAGGAAGGATAACTAGTGTGATGGAGGAGGATAAGAGGTGTGATGGAGGGAGGATAAGAGGTGTGATGGATGGAGGATAAGAGGTGGATGATGGAGGGAGGATAAGAGGTGTGATGGAGGGAGGATAACTAGTGTGATGGAGGAGGATAAGAGGTGTGATGGAGGAGGATAACTAGTGTGATGGAGGGAGGATAAGAGGTGTGATGGAGGGAGGATAAGAGGTGTGATGGAGGAGAGATAAGAGGTGTGATGGAGGAGAGATAAGAGGTGATGGAGGAGGATAAGAGGTGTGATGGAGGAGGATAAGAGGTGTGATGGAGGAGGATAAGAGGTGTGATGGAGGGAGGATAAGAGATGTGATGGAGGGAGGATAAGAGGTGTGATGGAGGAGATAGGATAACTAGTGTGATGGAGGGAGGATAAGAGGTGATGATGGAGGATAAGTGATGATGGAGGAGGATAAGAGGTGTGATGGAGGGAGGATAAGAGGTGATGGAGGAGGATAAGAGATGATGGACTAGGATAAGAGGTGTGATGGAGGAGGATAAGAGGTGTGATGGAGGAGGATAAGAGAGTGTGATGGAGGGAGGATAAGAGTGTGATGGAGGAGGATAAGAGGTGTGATGGAGGGAGGATAAGAGATGTGATGGAGGGAGGATAAGAGGTGTGATGGAGGAGGATAAGTGGTGTGATGGAGGGAGATATAAGAGGTGTGATGGATGGAGGATAAGAGGTGTGATGGAGGAGGATAAGAGGTGTATGGAGGGAGGATAACTAGTGTGATGGAGGGAGGATAAGAGGTGTGATGGAGGGAGGATAAGTGATGATGGAGGGAGGATAAGAGGTGTGATGATGGAGGATAAGAGGTGTGATGGATGGAGGATAAGAGAGCGATGGATGGAGGATAAGAGGTGTGATGGATGGAGGATAAGTGATGTGATGGAGGGAGGATAAGAGGTGTGATGGAGGAGGATAAGAGGTGTGATGGAGGGAGGATAACAAGATGTGATGGAGGGAGGATAAGAGGACGTGATGGAGGGAGGATAAGAGGTGTGATGGAGGAGGATAAGAGTGGTGATGGAGGAGGATAAGAGTGATGGATGATGGAGGATAAGAGGTGATGGAGGAGGATAAGAGGTGTGATGGAGGGAGGATAAGAAAAGATGGAGGGAGGATAAGAGGTGTGATGGAGGGAGGATAAGAGGTGTGATGGAGGGAGGATAAGAGGTGATGGAGGGAGGATAAGAGGTGTGATGGAGGAGGATAAGAGGTGATGATGGAGGGAGGATAAGAGGACGTGATGATGATGGAGGAGATAAGTGATGTGATGGAGGAGGATAATGGAGGAGGATGATGGAGGAGGAGGATAAGAGTGTGATGGAGGAGGATAAGAGGTGTGATGGAGGGAGGATAAGAGGTAGATGGAGGGAGGATAAGGAGATGGAGGAGGATAAGAGGTGTGATGGAGGGAGGATAAGTGATGGAGGGAGGATAAGATGGGAGGGAGGATAAGAGGTGTGATGGATGGAGGATAAGAGGTGTGATGGAGGAGAGATAAGAGGTGTGATGGATGGAGGATAAGTGATGTGATGGAGGGAGGATAAGAGGTGTGATGGAGGGAGGATAAGAGATGGAGGGAGGATAAGATGTGATGGAGGAGGATAAGAGGTGATGGACGGAGGATAAGAGGTGTGATGGAGGGAGGATAAGAGGTGATGGAGGAGGATAAGAAGAGGTGTGAGGATGGAGGATAAGAGGTGTGATGGAGGGAGGATAAGAGGTGTGATGGAGGGAGGATAACTAGTGTGATGGAGGGAGGATAAGAGGTGTGATGGAGGGAGGATAACTAGTGTGATGGAGGGAGGATAAGAGGTGTGATGATGGAGGATAAGTGATATGATGGACGGAGGATAAGAGGTGTGATGGAGGGAGGATAAGAGGTGTGATGGAGGGAGGATAACTAGTGTGATGGAGGGAGGATAAGAGGTGTGATGGAGGAAGGATAACTAGTGTGATGGAGGGAGGATAAGAGGTGTGATGGAGGGAGGATAAGTGATATGATGGATGGAGGATAAGAGGTGTGATGGAGGGAGGATAAGAGGTGTGATGGAGGGAGGATAACTAGTGTGATGGAGGGAGGATAAGAGGTGTGATGGAGGAAGGATAACTAGTGTGATGGAGGGAGGATAAGAGGTGTGATGGAGGGAGGATAAGAGGTGTGATGATGGAGGATAAGAGTTGTGATGGAGGAGGATAAGAGGTGTGATGGATGGAGGATAACTAGTGATGATGGAGGGAGGATAAGAGATGTGATGGAGGAGGATAAGAGGTGTGATGGAGGGAGGATAAGAGATGTGTGATGGAGGGAGGATAAGAGGTGTGATGGAGGAGGATAACTAGTGTGATGGAGGAGGATAAGAGGTGTGATGGATGGAGGATAAGTGATATGATGATGGAGGAGGATAAGAGGTGTGATGGAGGGAGGATAAGAGGTGTGATGGAGGAGGATAACTAGTGTGATGGAGGGAGGATAAGAGGTGTGATGGAGGGAGGATAACTAGTGTGATGGAGGGAGGATAAGAGGTGATGATGAGGAGGATAAGTGATATGATGGAGGAGGATAAGAGGTGATGGAGGAGGATAACTGGTGTGATGGAGGGAGGATAAGAGGTGTGATGGAGGATAAGAGGTGCGATGATGGAGGATAAGAGGTGCGATGATGGAGGAGGATAAGAGGTGTGATGGAGGGAGGATAAGTGGTGTGATGGAGGGAGGATAAGAGGTGTGATGGAGGGAGGATAAGTGATGTGATGGAGGGAGGATAAGAGGTGTGATGGAGAGAGTATAAGTGGTGTGATGGAGGGAGTATAAGAGGTGTGATGGATGGAGGATAAGAGGTAAGATGGAGGGAGGATAAGAGGTGTAATGGAGGGAGGATAACTAGTGTGATGGAGGGAGGATAAGAGGTGTGATGGAGGGAGGATAACTAGTGTGATGGAGGGAGGATAAGAGGTGTGATGATGGAGGATAAGAGGTGTGATGATGGAGGATAAGAGGTGTGATGATGGAGGATAAGAGGTGTGATGGATGTAGGATAAGTGATGTGATGGAGGGAGGATAAGAGGTGTGATGGAGGGAGGATAAGAGGTGTGATGGAGGGAGGATAAGAGGTGTGATGGAGGGAGGATAAGAGGTGTGATGGAGGGAGGATAAGAGGTGTGATGATGGAGGATAAGTGGTGTGATGGACGGAGGATAAGAGGTGTGATGGAGGGAGGATAAGAGGTGTGATGGAGGGAGGATAACTAGTGATGGAGGGAGGATAAGAGGTGTGATGGAGGGAGGATAAGAGTGATGGAGGAGGATAAGAGTGATGGAGGAGGATAAGAGGTGTGATGGAGGAGGATAAGAGGTGTGATGGAGGGAGGATAAGAGGTGTGATGGAGGGAGGATAACTAGGTGTGATGGAGGGAGGATAAGAGGTGTGATAAGGGAGGATAACTAGTGATGGAGGGAGGATAAGAGGTGTGATGGATGGAGGATAAGACGATATGATGGAGGAGGATAAGAGGTGTGATGGAGGGAGGATAAGAGGTGTGATGGAGGGAGGATAACTAGTGATGGAGGGAGGATAAGAGGTGTGATGGAGGGAGGATAACTAGTGTGATGGAGGGAGGATAAGAGGTGTGATGAGGAGGATAAGAGGTGTGATGGATGGAGGATAAGAGGTGTGATGGAGGGAGGATAAGAGGTGTGATGGAGGAGGATAACTAGTGTGATGGAGGGAGGATAAGAGGTGTGATGGAGGAAGAGGATAACTAGTGATGGAGGGAGGATAAGAGGTGTGATGGAGGGAGGATAAGAGGTGTGATGGATGGAGGATAAGAGGTGTGATGGAGGAGGATAAGAGGTGGATGGATGGAGGATAAGAGGTGATGGATGGAGGATAAGAGGTGATGGAGGAGGATAAGAGGTGATGGAGGAGGATAAGAGGTGTGATGGAGAGGATAAGAGGTGATGGAGGGAGGATAAGAGGTGTGATGGATGGAGGATAAGAGATGTGATGGAGGGAGGATAAGAGGTGTGATGGAGGGAGGATAAGAGGTGTGATGGAGGGAGGATAACTAGTGTGATGGAGGAGGATAAGAGGTGTGATGGAGGGAGGATAAGAGTGTGTGATGGAGGGAGGATAAGAGGTGTGATGGAGGAGGATAAGATGTGATGGAGGAGGATAAGAGGTGATGGAGGATAAGAGGTGTGATGGAGGGAGAAGAGGTGGATGGAGGGAGGATAACTAGTGTGATGGAGGAGGATAAGAGGTGTGATGGAGGGAGGATAACTAGTGTGATGGAGGGAGGATAAGAGGTGTGATGATGGAGGATAAGAGGTGTGATGATGGAGGATAAGAGGTGTGATGATGGAGGATAAGAGGTGTGATGATGGAGGATAAGAGGTGTGATGATGGAGAATAAGAGGTGTGATGATGGAGGATAAGAGGTGTGATGGATGGAGGATAAGTGATGTGATGGAGGGAGGATAAGTGGTGTGATGGAGGGAGTATAAGAGGTGTGATGGAGGGAGGATAAGAGGTGTGATGGAGGGAGGATAAGAGGTGTGATGGAGAGAGTATAAGTGGTGTGATGGAGGGAGTATAAGAGGTGTGATGGATGGAGGATAAGAGGTAAGATGGAGGGAGGATAAGAGGTGTGATGGAGGGAGGATAACTAGTGTGATGGAGGGAGGATAAGAGGTGTGATGGAGGGAGGATAACTAGTGTGATGGAGGGAGGATAAGAGGTGTGATGGATGGAGGATAAGAGGTGTGATGATGGAGGATAAGAGGTGTGATGATGGAGGATAAGAGGTGTGATGATGGAGGATAAGAGGTGTGATGATGGAGGATAAGAGGTGTGATGGATGGAGGATAAGAGGTGTGATGGAGGAGGATAAGTGATGTGATGGAGGGAGGATAAGTGTGATGGAGGGAGTATAAGAGGTGATGGATGTGGAGGATAAGAGGTGATGGAGGAGATAAGAGGTGTGATGGAGGGAGGATAAGAGGTGTGATGGAGGGAGGATAAGAGGTGTGATGGAGGGAGGATAAGAGGTGTGATGGAGGGAGGATAAGAGGTGTGATGGATGGAGGATAAGTGAGTGATGGAGGGAGGATAAGAGGTGTGATGGAGGGAGGATAAGTGGATGGAGATGGAGGAGGAGGATAAGAGTGTGATGGAGGAGGATAAGGAGGAGGATAACTAGGTGTGATGGAGGGAGGATAAGAGGTGTGATGAGGAGGATAAGAGGTGTGATGGAGGGAGGATAAGAGGTATGATGGAGGGAGGATAAGAGGTGTGATGGAGGAGGATAAGAGGTGTGATAAGAGGATAAGAGGAGGAGGAGGATAAGAGGTGTGATGGAGGGAGGATAAGGATAAGGGTGTGATGGAGGGAGGATAAGAAGAGGTGTGATGGAGGGAGGATAAGAGGTGTGATGAGGAGGATAAGAGGGATGGATGGAGGATAAGAGGTGTGATGGAGGGAGGATAAGAGGTGAGGATGAGGATAAGAGATGTGATGGAGGGAGGATAAGAGGTGTGATGGAGGGAGGATAAGAGGTGTGATGGAGGGAGGATAAGAGGTGTGATGGATGGGAGGATAAGAGTGATGGAGGGAGGGTAAGAGGTGTGATGGAGGGAGGATAAGAGGTGTGATGGAGGGAGGATAAGAGGTGATGATGGAGGAGGGAGGATAAGAGGTGTGATGGAGGGAGGAGGATAAGAGGTGTGATGGAGGATAAGAGGATAAGGAGGTGTGATGGATGGAGGATAAGAGGTGATGAGGGAGGATAAGAGTGTGATGGAGGGAGGATAAGAGGTGTGTGGAGGGAGGATAAGATGGAGGGAGGATAAGAGGTGTGATGGAGGAGGATAAGAGGTGTGATGGAGGGAGGATAAGAATGAGGGAGGATAACTAGTGTGATGGAGGAGGATAAGAGGTGATGGAGGGAGGATAAGAGGTGTGATGGAGGGAGGATAAGAGGTGTGATGGAGGGAGGATAAGAGGTGTGATGGAGGGAGGATAAGAGGTGTGATGGAGGAGGATAAGGTGTGATGGAGGGAGGATAAGAGGTGTGATGGAGGGAGGATGGAGGGAGGATAAGAGGTGTGATGGAGGGAGGATAAGAGGTGTGATGGAGGGAGGATAAGAGGTGTGATGGAGGAGGATAAGAGGTGTGATGGAGGGAGGATAAGAGGTGTGATGGAGGGAGGATAAGAGGTGTGATGGAGGGAGGATAAGAGGTGTGATGGAGGAGGATAAGAGGTGTGATGGAGGGAGGATAAGAGGTGTGATGGAGGAGGATAAGAGGTGTGATGGAGGGAGGATAAGAGGTGTGATGGAGGGAGGGTAAGAGGTGTGATGGAGGGAGGATGGAGGGAGGATAAGAGGTGTGATGGAGGGAGGATAACTAAGAGGAGGGAGGATAAGAGGTGTGATGGAGGAGGATAAGAGGTGATGAGGAGGGTGATGGGGAGGATAAGAGGTGTGATGGAGGAGGATAAGAGGTGTGATGGAGGAGGATAAGAGGTGTGATGGAGGGAGGATAAGAGGTGATGGAGGGAGGATAAGAGGTGTGATGGAGGGAGGATAAGAGGTGTGATGGAGGAGGATAAGAGGTGTGATGGAGGGAGGATAAGAGGTGTGATGGAGGAGGATAAGAGGTGTGATGGAGGAGGGGAGGATAAGAGGTGTGATGGAGGGAGGATAAGAGGTGTGATGGAGGGAGGATAAGAGGGAGGGAGGATAAGAGGTGTGATGGAGGAGGATAAGAGGTGGATGGAGGGAGGATAAGAGGTGTGATGGAGGGAGGATAAGAGGTGATGGAGGGAGGATAAGAGATGGGGAGGATAAGAGGTATGGAGGAGGATAAGAGGTGTGATGGAGGGAGGATGTGATGGAGAGGAGGATAAGTGTGATGGAGGGAGGATAACTAGGTGTGATGGAGGGAGGATAACTAGGGTGATGGAGGGAGGATAAGAGGTGTGATGGAGGGAGGATAAGATGGAGGGAGGATAAGTGGTGATGGAGGGAGGATAAGAGGTGTGATGGAGGGAGGATAAGAGGTGTGATGGAGGGAGGATAAGAGGTGTGATGGAGGGAGGATAAGAGGTGTGATGGAGGGAGGATAAGAGGTGTGATGGAGGGAGGATAAGAGGTGTGATGGAGGGAGGATAAGAGGTGTGATGGAGGGAGGATAAGAGGTGTGATGGAGGGAGGATAAGAGGTGTGATGGAGGGAGGATAAGAGGTGTGATGGAGGAGGATAAGAGGTGTGATGGAGGGAGGATAAGAGGTGTGATGGAGGGAGGATAAGAGGTGTGATGGAGGGAGGGTAAGTAGTGTGATGGAGGGAGGATAAGAGGTGTGATGGAGGGAGGATAAGTGGTGTGATGGAGGGAGGATAAGTGGTGTGATGAAGGGAGGATAAGAGGTGTGATGGAGGGAGGATAAGAGGTGTGATGGATGGAGGATAAGAGGTCTGATGGAGGGAGGATAACTAGTGTGACGGAGGGAGGATACGAGGTGTGATGGAGGGAGGATAAGAGGTGTGATGGAGGGAATTTAAGAGGTGTGATGGAGGGGAGGATAAGAGGTGTGATGGAGGGAGGATAGTGGTCCTTCTGTGGCTCAGTTGGTAGAGCATGGCGCTTGTAACGCCAGGGTAGTGGGTTCGATTCCCGGGACCACCCATACGTAGAATGTATGCACACATGACTGTAAGTCGCTTTGGATAAAAGCGTCAACTAAATGGCATATATTATTATTATTATATACGTGATGTGATGGAGGGAGGATAAGAGGTGTGATGGAGGGAGGATAAGAGGTGTGCTGGTTGGAGGGTAAGTAGTCTGATGTAATCTGGCTAAGCCATGCTATTCTATAAAATAATTTATCCGTATTTAATATTACCTGATTGGAGCTAATCATGTAAATGTAATTAACTAGAGAGTCGTGCACCACGAAATAATATTTATAGAGCTGTTAAATTCCGAATAAACTCTTAAAGACCTAGTAATATTTTACATCAATAGCAGACAATATTAATCGTCATCTTAATTCAGTCTCATCTGACAGTTGTAAATTCTTGGTTATCTGCACAAACCCTGGCTAACAAGTTGAATCAGCAATACAAAATTATTTATTTACTAAATCCCTAACTAACCACACAGAATTACACATGCACATAATTAAATCATAACTTGATTACAAATGACGTCATAAAGGGAAACGTCCCTAGCGGGCGGAACAGATATGACAGCTTGTTACACAAAAGAAACGGGGCTGGGTTTGAGTGAAAGAGCGGGAAGACTGAGGAACAAAGGGCGAAGCTGTGCTATCGTAAATACAGTATCTTATGCATTCTAAATTACCGCCCATTTGGAAAAGGAAAATGCAATAAATATTTTCTCTGAGCTGCGCTTCGGTAGGTTGGTGGTAGATGGAAGGCAGGGTTGACCAACTGAGTCCTTTGTCCTTTGAAGAATGTCTCTGGTTGTCAATTGGATACGTTGTAGTAACGTCGTTGTGTGATGGATGGGATACTCTGTCTGTTCCTTCCTAACCCTCATTTGCAGCTGCTGTTGCTAGGAGGTATGGTATCACTTCTGTAGTGAATAAGAGTTCAAAGTTCATACCATTCGCAACCAAAGCTCATGCTGATGTTGGCTTCGTTCTGTAGTTATTATCTGAACCATTCTGACATCGGACCGTCGTCCCCACATCCTCGGAACAGGAATCCGATAACTCCATGTGAATACGATAACTCCATGTGAATACGATAACTCTGATGTGTAGACTTTCCACAGTAGAGTTTATGCCATCTTATCATTGATGAGAATGTCTCAGATGACAACCAAACTGACATCATATTCATAAAGTATCCCCGCATATGTTCAATTGGTCGGATTACCAGAATGTAATTCATTTCCCCCCTCCTTCTGATGTTCCCAGAATCTCTATGTTAACCAAGGGTTTTGCAAATGTAACATCAGTAGGGTAGAGATAGGAAAAAGGTTGGGAAGATGTATTTATGACTGTCATAAACCTACCCCCAGACCAACGTCATGACAGAGGGTAACTAGTTTAATGCAGGGAGGATAGGAGTCTTGGGCTGCAGCAGCACGCGCTCCAGCAGGTGTATCTCACTGATCATCTCACTGATCATCCCTAATGCCAACACCTCATTTGGCCGCCTTTCGTTCCAGTTCTCTGCTGCCTGTGACCGGAACGAATTGCAAAAATTGCTGAAGTTGGAAAACTTTTATCTCCCTCACCAACTTCAAACATCTGCTATCTGAGCAGCTAACCAATCGCTGCAGCTGTACATAGTCTATCGGTAAATAGCCCACCCAATTTTACCTACCTCATCCCCATACTGTTTATATTTATTTACTTTTCTGCTCTTTTGCACACCATCTCTACCTGTACATGACCATCTGATCATTTATCACTCCAGTGTTAATCTGCAAAATTGTAATTATTCGCCGAGCTCCTCATGCCTTTTGCACACAATGTATATAGACTCTCTTTTTTTCTATTGTGTTATTGACTTGTTAATTGTTTACTCCATGTGTAACTCTGTGTTGTCTGTTCACACCGCTATGCTTTATCTTGGCCAGGTCGCAGTTGCAAATGAGAACTTGTTCTCAACTAGCCTACCTGGTTAAATAAAGGTGAAATAAAAAAATGTAAAAAAGGATTGGGGGTTTTCCGGAGGGGGAGGAAGAGCCAAGCAGTGTAGGTAAGTGGTGTTCAGTCTTCATTTACCTCCTCCCTCATCAAGTGGTGTTCAGTCTTCATTTACCTCCTCCCTCATCAAGTGGTGTTCAGTCTTCATTTACCTCCTCCCTCATCAAGTGGTGTTCAGTCATCATTTACCTCCTCCCTCATCAAGTGGTGTTCAGTCTTCATTTACCTCCTCCCTCATCAAGTGGTGTTCAGTCATCATTTACCTCCTCCCTCATCAAGTGGTGTTCAGTCATCATTTACCTCCTCCCTCATCAAGTGGTGTTCAGTCATCATTTACCTCCTCCCTCATCAAGTGGTGTTCATTCATCATTTACCTCCTCCCTCATCAAGTGGTGTTCAGTCTTCATTTACCTCACCCCTCATCAAGTGTATACACCAGACTATAAACCTCGATACTAACTTCATAATAAGTGTGCTATGCTGTAGAAGTAGCTAATTTTCCTCGGTAGACTCTTTAGCATGCAGAGACAGGTGGGTCTGGGTAATGTCTCCCTCCTCCAGCCAGTCAGAGAGCGAGACTGAGAGATGAAGGGAGAGATGGGAGGTAGACCGGAAGGGATGGAGAGAGGAAGGAAGGGAGAAAGGTAGAGAGAGAGAGAGAATGCGGGAGGAAGGAAGGAAGATAGATTGGGAGGGAGAGGGAATGCTCTGGAGCTGCATGGTTAACTCGGACATTGTTAGTATTGATTCTCCTGGATTGAGCACCCCTTCCTTTATAATTCATTCTCATCTGATGGGCACTGGGAGAGAGATATAATAGGATACAGGAGAGAATGGGATGGGAGAGGGATGAATTAATGTGGCCAGATGCTGTGTTTTAGTAAGTTTTCATTAGCCATATGAAGTATCCTGTATGTTGTAGTAGTAGTATCATTAGTAGATGTAGGAGGAGAGAGGTAGAGTGTTCCTCTGTAGGGAGCTTGTACAAGCTGTCTCCTGTCACTGGCTCCCTCTCTAGTCTTTCAGGATTTACCCCTGTTCTGCCATGGGTGACGGTGGCTCAGTGGAGTCTTGGGGGCCTCTGGTATAGGGGATGAGGGCAGAATCTCAAATCCCCAGCAGCAGGAGGGTGATCTGACCTGGGCCTAACCTGGGCCTGTCAGTGTCCGCAACAGTGAGGTGATGGAGGGAATCTCTTGCTATTAACATTGTAGGAGCTGTTGGTCGCTGTAGCTGTTATTTAACAGAACACGCTCTGCTTCGGGAATCCTCTGACAGCAACACCTCAATGTCACACCCTCCCTGTCACCCCCCCTGTCACCACCTCACTGACACCACCTCCCTGTCACCACCTCACTGACACCACCTCCCTGTCACCACCTCACTGACACCACCTCTCTGTCACCACCTCCCTGTTACCACATCCCTGTCACCACCTCCCTGTCACCACCTCCCTGACACCATATCCCTGTCACCGCCTCCCTGTCACCACCTCCCTGTCACCACCTCCCTGGCAATTTTCCCTCCAATTTTAACTTCTTCAATTTCATGAATTTTTTCTAGCTTTTCGACGGTTAGATTGTTTATTCTGTTTGGTCATAAGTCCAATCTTCCTCTAATATTATCTGCTTTCAGGGTCCTAATAATGTCTCAACACTGCTTGTATCCACCTTAGCTTACCTGTGAGGGCAGATTGATGGCTTGTGTAACATACCCTTTCTTTATATGTCAAATGCATGTTTGTGACAAGTGTCTCAGAGCGAGAGGTGCTGTACTCTCTCCCCCTCCATCTTCCCCCACCACCCCACTTAGCCCCCTTACTCTCTGCCCCACCGTGTGTTAAAGACCGTGACACTCTCAGTAGCACGTACTCCTCCTGCGTATCATATCGTTGCGAGTCAGGGAGAGTTCAGGGGCTCATGCAGTTTTAATCGCTGAGCAGGTCTTTTTATGTCTAATTTCTCACTGTTGTGTTATACTTCACTGGCCCTAACCAACAGTGTAGACCTTACAGTGAAATGCTTAGTTACAGGCCCTAACCAACAGTGTAGACCTTACAGTGAAATGCTTACTTACAGGCCCTAACCAACAGTGTAGACCTTACAGTGAAATGCTTACTTACAGGCCCTAACCAACAGTGTAGACCTTACAGTGAAATGCTTACTTACAGGCCCTAACCAACAGTGTAGACCTTACAGTGAAATCCTTACTTACAGGCCCTAACCAACAGTGTAGACCTTACAGTGAAATGCTTACTTACAGGCCCTAACCAACAGTGTCGACCTTACAGTGAAATGCTTAGTTACAGGCCCTAACCAACAGTGTAGACCTTACAGTGAAATGCTTACTTACAGGCCCTAACCAACAGTGTCGACCTTACAGTGAAATGCTTACTTACAGGCCCTAACCAACAGTGTAGACCTTACAGTGAAATGCTTACTTACAGGCCCTAACCAACAGTGTAGACCTTACAGTGAAATGCTTAGTTACAGGCCCTAACCAACAGTGTAGACCTTACAGTGAAATGCTTAGTTACAGGCCCTAACCAACAGTGTAGACCTTACAGTGAAATCCTTACTTACAGGCCCTAACCAACAGTGTAGACCTTACAGTGAAATGCTTACTTACAGGCCCTAACCAACAGTGTAGACCTTACAGTGAAATCCTTACTTACAGGCCCTAACCAACAGTGTAGACATTACAGTGAAATCCTTACTTACAGGCCCTAACCAACAGTGTAGACCTTACAGTGAAATGCTTAGTTACAGGCCCTAACCAACAGTGTAGACCTTACAGTGAAATGCTTAGTTACAGGCCCTAACCAACAGTGTAGACCTTACAGTGAAATCCTTACTTACAGGCCCTAACCAACAGTGTAGACCTTACAGTGGAATGCTTACTTACAGGCCCTAACCAACAGTGTAGACCTTACAGTGAAATGCTTAGTTACAGGCCCTAACCAACAGTGTAGACCTTACAGTGAAATGCTTACTTACAGGCCCTAACCAACAGTGTAGACCTTACAGTGAAATGCTTACTTACAGGCCCTAACCAACAGTGTAGACCTTACAGTGAAATGCTTACTTACAGGCCCTAACCAACAGTGTAGACCTTACAGTGAAATGCTTACTTACAGGCCCTAACCAACAGTGTAGACCTTACAGTGAAATGCTTACTTACAGGCCCTAACCAACAGTGTAGACCTTACAGTGAAATGCTTACTTACAGGCCCTAACCAACAGTGTAGACCTTACAGTGAAATGCTTACTTACAGGCCCTAACCAACAGTGTAGACCTTACAGTGAAATGCTTACTTACAGGCCCTAACCAACAGTGTAGACCTTACAGTGAAATGCTTACTTACAGGCCCTAACCAACAGTGTAGACCTTACAGTGAAATGCTTACTTACAGGCCCTAACCAACAGTGTAGACCTTACAATGAAATGCTTACTTACTGGCCCTAACCAACAGTGTAGACCTTACAGTGAAATGCTTAGTTACAGGCCCTAACCAACAGTGTAGACCTTACAGTGAAATGCTTACTTACAGGCCCTAACCAACAGTGTAGACCTTACAGTGAAATGCTTACTTACAGGCCCTAACCAACAGTGTAGACCTTACAGTGAAATGTTTACTTACAGGCCCTAACCAACAGTGTAGACCTTACAGTGAAATGCTTACTTACAGGCCCTAACCAACAGTGTAGACCTTACAGTGAAATGCTTACTTACAGGCCCTAACCAACAATGTAGACCTTACAGTGAAATCCTTACTTACAGGCCCTAACCAACAGTGTAGACCTTACAGTGAAATGCTTACTTACAGGCCCTAACCAACAGTGTAGACCTTACAGTGAAATGCTTACTTACAGGCCCTAACCAACAGTGTAGACCTTACAGTGAAATGCTTACTTACAGGCCCTAACCAACAGTGTAGACCTTACAGTGAAATGCTTACTTACAGGCCTTAACCAACAGTGTAGACCTTACAGTGAAATGCTTACTTACAGGCCCTAACCAACAGTGTAGACCTTACAATGAAATGCTTACTTACTGGCCCTAACCAACAGTGTAGACCTTACAGTGAAATGCTTACTTACAGGCCCTAACCAACAGTGTAGACCTTACAGTGAAATGCTTACTTACAGGCCCTAACCAACAGTGTAGACCTTACAGTGAAATGCTTACTTACAGGCCCTAACCAACAGTATTGACCTTGCAGTGAAATGCTTAGTTACAGGCCCTAACCAACAGTATAGACCTTACAGTGAAATGCTTACTTACAGGCCCTAACCAACAGTGTAGACCTCACAGTGAAATGCTTAGTTACAGGCCCTAACCAACAGTGTAGACCTTACAGTGAAATCCTTACTTACAGGCCCTAACCAACAGTGTAGACCTTACTGTGAAATGCTTACTTACAGGCCCTAACCAACAGTGTAGACCTTACAGTGAAATGCTTACTTACAGGCCCTAACCAACAGTGTAGACCTTACAGTGAAATGCTTACTTACAGGCCCTAACCAACAGTGTAGACCTTACAGTGAAATGCTTACTTACAGGCCCTAACCAACAGTGTAGACCTTACAGTGAAATGCTTACTTACAGGCTCTAACCAATAGTGCAGAAAAAGGTATTAGGTGAACAATAGGTAAGTAAAGAAATAAAATCAACAGTAAAAAGACAGTGAAAAAGTAGAGAGGCTATAACAGTAGAGGCTATAACAGTAGAGGCTATAACAGTAGCGAGGCTATAACAGTAGAGAGGCTATAACAGTAGAGAGGCTATAACAGTAGCGAGGCTATAACAGTAGCGAGGCTATAACAGTAGCGAGGCTATAACAGTAGAGAGGCTATAACAGTAGAGAGGCTATAACAGTAGCGAGGCTATAACAGTAGCGAGGCTATAACAGTAGAGAGGCTATAACAGTAGAGAGGCTATAACAGTAGAGAGGCTATAACAGTAGCGAGGCTATAACAGTAGCGAGGCTATAACAGTAGAGAGGCTATAACAGTAGCGAGGCTATAACAGTAGCGAGGCTATAACAGTAGAGGCTATAACAGTAGAGAGGCTATAACAGTAGCGAGGCTATAACAGTAGCGAGGCTATAACAGTAGAGAGGCTATAACAGTAGAGAGGTTATAACAGTAGCGAGGCTATATACAGTAGAGGCTATAACAGTAGCGAGGCTATATACAGTAGCGAGGCTATATACAGTAGAGAGGCTATATACAGTAGAGAGGCTATAACAGTAGCGAGGTTCTATACAGTAGAGAGGCTATAACAGTAGCGCGGCTATATACAGTAGAGAGGCTATATACAGTAGAGAGGCTATATACAGTAGAGAGGCTATATACTGTAGAGAAGCTATATACAGTAGCGAGGCTATATACAGTAGCGAGGCTATATAGAGTAGAGATGCTATATACAGTAGAGAGGCTATATACTGTAGAGAGGCTATATACTGTAGAGAGGCTATAACAGTAGCGAGGCTATATACAGTAGAGAGGCTATAACAGTAGCGAGGCTATAACAGTAGTGAGGCTATATACAGTAGAGGCTATATACAGTAGAGGCTATATACAGTAGAGAGGCTATATACAGTAGAGGGGCTATAACAGTAGCGAGGCTATATACAGTAGAGAGGCTATATACAGTAGAGAGGCTATATACAGTAGAGGGGCTATAACAGTAGCGAGGCTATATACAGTAGAGAGGCTATATACAGTAGAGAGGCTATATACAGTAGAGAGGCTATATACAGGCACCTTTAGTTGGGCTGATTGAGGTAGTATGTACATGTAGATATGGTTAAAGTGATGCATATATGATGAACAGAGAGTAGCAGTAGCATAAAAGAGGGGTTGGCGGGTGGCGGGACACAATGCAGATAGCCCGGTTAGCCAATGTGCGGGAGCGCTGGTTGGTCGGCCCAATTGAGGTAGTATGTACATGAATGTATAGTTAAAATGACTGTGCATATATGACAAACAGAGAGTAGCAGCAGCGTAAAAGAGGGGTTGGGGGGTGGCACACAATGCAAATAGTCCTGGTAGCCATTTGATTACCTGTTCAGGTGTCTTATGACTTGGGGGTAAAAACTTTTGAGAAGCCATTTTGTCCTAGACTTGGCACTCCGGTACTGCTTGCCATGCAGTAGTAAAGAGAACAGTCTATGACTGGGGTGGCTGGGGTCTTTGACAATTTTTAGGGCCTTCCTCCGATACCGCCTGGTGTAGAGGTCCTGGATGACAGGCAGCTTAGCCCCAGTGATGTACTGGGCCGTACACACTACCCTCTGTAGTGCCTTGCGGTCGGAGGCCGAGCAGTTGCCATACCAGGCAGTGATGCAACCTGCAACATGCTCTCGATGTTGCAGCTGTAGAACCGGTTGAGGATATGACGACCCATGCCAAGTCTTTTTAGTTTCCTGAGGGGGAAAAGGCTTTGTCGTGCCCTCTTCACGATTGTCTTGATGTGTTTGGACCATTCTAGTTTATTGGTGATGTGGACGCCAACGTACTTGAAGCTCTCCACCTGCTCCACTACAGCCCCATCGATGAGAATGGAGGCATGCTCGGTCCTCATTTTTCTGCAGTCCACAATCATCTCCTTAGTCTTGTTTATGTTGAGGGATAGGTGGTTATTCTAGCATCACCTGGCCAGGTCTCACCCGGGCGGTATGCAAATTGGAGTGGATCTAGGGTTTCTGGGATAATGCTGTTGATGTGAGCCATTACCAGCTTTTTAAAGCACTTCATGGCTACAGATGTGAGTGCTACAGCTCTGTAGTCATTTAGGCAGGTTGCCTTCGTGTTCTTGGGCACAGGGACTATGGTGGTCTGCTTGAAACATGTTGGAATTTAAAAAAAAAATGTCAGTGAAGACACCTGCCAGTTCGTCAGCACATGCCCGGAGCACACGTCCTGGTAATCCGTCTGGCCCCGCAGCCTTGTGAATGTTGACCTGTTTAAAGGTCTTTCACGTCGGCTATGGAGAGCATGATCACACAGTCATCCAGCTGAACAGCTGATGCTCTCATGAAATCCTCAGTGTTGCTTGCCTCGAAGCAAGCATAGAAGTGGTTTATCTCGTCTGGTAGGCTCGTGTCACTGGGCAGCTCGCGGGTGTGCTTCCCTTTGTAGTCTGTAATAGTTTGCAAGCCCTGCCACATAAGACGAGCGACTGAGCCGGTGTAGTACGATTCAATCTTAGCCCTGTACTGACACTTTGCCTGTTTGATGGATCGTCAGAGGGCATAGCAGGATTTCTTATACGCTTTCGGGTTAGAGTCCCGCACCTTGAAGCGGCAGCTCTACTCTTTAGCTCAGTACGAATGTTGCCTGTAATCCATGGCTTCTGGTTGGGGTATGTACGTGTAGTCACTGTGGGCCACTTTTTTATAGACCGAGTCACTGGTGCTTCCTGCTTTAATTTTAGCTTGTAAGCAGGAATCAGGAGGATAGAATTGTGGTCAGATTTCCCAAATGGAGGGCGAGGGAGAGCTTTGTCTGCGTCTCTGTGTGTGGAGTACTGGTGATCTAGATTTTTTTCCCTCTGGTTGCCCATTTAACATGTTGATAGAAATGAGGTAGAACTGATTTAAGATTCCCTGCATAAAAGTCTCCGGGCCAATATGAGCACCGCCTCTGCGTGAACGGTCTCGTGTTTGTGGTCTTAGTGTCAACATCTGTCTGTGGTGGTAAATAAACTGCCACGAAAGGTATAGCTGAAAACTCTCTAGGCAAATAGTGTGGTCTGCATTTTATCACAAGATACTCTATTTCAGGTGAGCAAAATCTAGAGACTTCCTTATATTTTGTGCACCAGCTGTTGTTTACAAATATGCACAGACCGCCCCCCTCGTCTATCCTGCCGGTGCAGCGTATATCCCGCTAGCTGAATATCCATGTCATCATTCAGCCACGATTCTGTGAAACACAAGATATTACCGTTTTTGATGTCCTGTTGGTCGGATATTCGTGATCATACGTCATCTAATTTATTGTCCAATGATTGCACGTTGGCGAGTAATATTGACGGTAACGGCAGCTTTCTCACTCGCCTTCTGCGAATCCTTACGAGGCACCCCACTCTATGTCCTCTGTACCTGCATCTCTTCCTCTTGCAATTAACTGGGATGTTGGCCTTGTCGGGTGTTCGGAACATGTCCTGCTTATTGAAGAAAAAATCTTTGTCTAATCCGAGATGAGTGATCGCTATCCTGATATCCAGAAGCTCTTTTTTTGCCGTAAGATACGGTGGCAGAAACATTATGTACAAAATAAGTTACAAATAACGCGAAAACCCCCCACATAATAGCACAAATTTGTTGGGTGCCCTTAAAACTGCTGCCATTCCTTCCGGCACAATTTTAAGGAATATTTCAAGAAATATCTCCCGTAATGGAGGGCCTATCACCCCCAAAGCAAAGCAGTGAATAATTGAACAACAAAAAAGGGGGGAATTGAAAGGGCCTCCTTCCACGCTACTCAGTCATGACCTGGCTTCCTCTGGCTGTTCTCTTTCTTACTTTCTTCGTTCTCTCTCTCTCTCTATCTCTCTCTCTGTCTCGCTTTGTCTCTCTCTCTCTCTGTCTCTCTCTCTGTCTCGCTTTGTCTCTCTCTCTCTCTCTCTCTCTGTCTCGCTTTGTCTCTCTCCCTCTCTCTCTCTCTCTCTGTCTCGCTTTGTCTCTCTCTCTCTCTCTGTCTCTCTCTCTCTCTCTCTCTCTCTCTCTCTCTCTCTCTCTGTCTCGCTTTGTCTCTCTCTCTCTCTGTCTCGCTTTGTCTCTCTCTCTCTCTGTCTCTCTCTCTCTGTCTCGCTTTGTCTCTCTCTCTGTCTCGCTTTGTCTCTCTCCCTCTCTCTCCCTCTCTCTCTCTCTCTCTGTCTCTCTCTCTCTCTCTGTCTCTCTCTTTCTGTCTCGCTTTGTCTCTCTCTCTCTCTCTCTCTGTCTCGCTTTGTCTCTCTCTCTCTCTCTCTCTCTCTCTCTCTCTGTCTCACTTTGTCTCTCTCCATCTCTCTCGCTCACTTGCTCTCTCCCTCCCTGAAATAGATAATAAACAAAAGTGAAATAAACAATAAAAATTAACAACTCACAAAAGCTCCAAAAATAATAAAGACATTACAAATGTCATATTAGTAGTACAAAAGGGAAAATAAATTAACATAAATATGGGTTGTATTTATTTATTCACTGGTTGCCCTTTTCTTGTGGCAACAGGTCACAAATCGTGCTGCTGTGATGGCACACTGTGGTATTTCACCCAATTGGATTTGTTTTTGAATTCTTTGTTGGTCTGTGTAATCTGAGGGAAATATGTGTCTCTAATATGGTCATACATATTGGGGCGGCAGGTAGCCTAGTGGTTAGAGCTGAAAGGTTGCTAGATCGAATCCCTGAGCTGACAAGGTAAAAGTCTGTCGTTCTCCCCCTGAACAAGGCATTTAACCCACAGTTCCTAGGCCATCATTGAAAATAAGAATTTGTTCTTAACTGACTTGCCTAGTTAAATAAAGGTTACAAATATATATACATTTGTTAGGAAGTGTAACTCATTTTGTGGGCAGTGTGTACATAGCCTGTCTTCTCTTGAGAGACAGGTCTGCCTACGGCGGCCTTTCTCAATAGCAAGGCTATAATCACTGAGTCTGTACATACTCAAAGCTTTCTTTAAGTTTGGGCCCAGGTCTGGCAGAATCTTTGCAGAAGATCTAGGTGCTGCTGTACGCCCTCCTTGGTTGGGGACAGAAGCACCATATCATCAGCAAACAGTAGACATTTGACTTGATATTCTAGTAGGGTGTGTCCGGGTGCTGCAGACTCATGAGGGAGTGCGAGAGCGATGACACCAAATTTAACACACCTGCTCCCCATTCACACCTGAGACCTTGTAACACTAATGAGTCACATGACCCGGGGAGGGAAAATGGCTAATTGGGCCCAATTTGGAAATTTTCACTTAGGGGTGTACCCACTTTTGTTGTCAGCGGTTTAGATATTAATGGCTGTGTTATTTTGAGGGGACAGCAAATTTACACTGTTATACAAGCTGTACACTCACTACTTTACATTGTAGCAAAGTGTTATTTCTTCAGTGTTGTCACATGAAAAGATATACTCAAATATTTACAAAAATGTGAGGGGTGTACTCACTTTTGTGATATACTGTATATGTTTAAGAGGATGGGGCTTAAGCTGCATCCCTGTCTCACTCCACAGCCCTGTGGAAAGAAATGTTTTTTTTTTCAAGTTTTAACCACACACTTGTTTGTGTGTACATGGATTTTGTAATGTTGTATGCATTTCCCCCAACACCACTTTCCATCAATTTGTATACCAGACCCTCATGCCAAATTGAGTCAAAAGGTTTTTTGAAATCAACAAAGAATGAGAAGACTTTGATTTTGTTTTGGTTTGTTTGGCTGTCAATTAGGGTGTGCAGGGTGAATACATGGTACGGTAATTTGGTAAAAAGCCAATTTGACATTTGCTCAGTACATGGTTTTCACTGGGGAAATGTACGAGTCTGCTGTTAATGATAATGCAGAGGATTTTCCCAAGGTTGCTGTTGACGCATATCCCACGGTAGTTATTGAAGTTAAATTTGTCTCCACTTTTGTGGTTTGGGTTGATCTGTCCTTGGTTCCAAATATTGGAGAAGATGCCAGAGTTGAGGATGATGTTAAAGAGTTTAAGTATAGCCTACTGGAATTTGTGGACTGTATTTTTTATCATTTCATTGAGGATACCATCAACACCACATGCCTTTTTGGGTTGGAGGGTTTGTATTTTGATACCTGTTCATTCAATATAATTGGAGAATCCAGTTGGTTCTGGTAATTTAATAGGTGTCTGATCTTTAATAGGTGATTATAAGATTTGTATTTGTTATAGAGAAGTGGTTTACCCATACATCTCCATTTTGGATAGATAAATATTTGTGTTGTTGGGTGTTTATTTAACCAGGCAAGTCAGTTAAGAACAAATTCTTATTTACAATGACAGCCTTGGAATATTGGGTTACCTGCCTTGTTCAGGAGCAGAACAACATATTTTTATCTTGTCAGCTCGGGATTCGATCTAGCAACCTTTTTTGTTATCTGGCCCAAAGCTCTATCCACTAGGCTACTTGCCACCCTGGTTAGAATCTATTGATTCTTCAATTACATTGAGCTGATTTCTGACGTGCTGTTCCTTCTTTTTCCGTAGTGTACAGTATTTCTGTATTATTTTTGTGATTCACCATAGTGGAGGCGTAAGCTCAGGTTTTCTGGGTCTGTATGTTTTTGGTTGGATAGGTTTCTCAATTTCTTTCTTAGGTTTTTGCATTCTTCATCAAACCATTTGTCATTGTTGTTCATTTTCTTCAGGTTTCTGTTTGGAAGCTGAGAGGTCAAATATAATGTCTTAGGTCAGTTAGGATCACCACTTTATTTGAAGTCAGAATAATAGTAGAGAGAATGATTTATTTCAGCTTTTATTTTTTTCATCACGTTCCCAGTGGGTCAGAAGTTTACATACACTCAACTAGTATTTGGTAGCATTGCCTATAAATTGCTTAACTTGGGTCAAATGTATCAGGTAGCCTTCCACAAGCTTCCCACAATAAGTTGGGTGAATTTTGGCCCATTCCTCCTGACAGAGCTGGTGTAACTGAGTCAGGTTTGTAGGCCTCCTTCCTCACACACACTTTTTCAGTTATGCCCACAAATATCTATAGGATTGAGGTCAGGGCTTTGTGATGGCCACTCCAATACCTTGACTTTGTTGTCCTTAAGCCATTTTGCCACAACTATTGAAGAATGCTTGGGGTCATTGTTCATTTGGAAGATCCATTTGCGACCAAACATTAACTACTTGACTGATGTCTTGAGATGTTGCTTCAATATATCCACATAATTTTCCTCCTCATTATGCTATCTATTTTGTGAAGTGCACCAGTACCTCCTGCAACAAAGCACCCCCACAACATGATGCTGCCACCCCCGTGCTTCACGGTTGGGATGGTGTTCTTCGGCTTGCGAGCCTCCCTCTTTTTCCTCCAAACATAACTATAGTCATTATGGCCAAACAGTTCTATTTTTGTTTCATCAGACCAGAGGACATTTCTCCAAAAAGTACGATCTTTGTCCCCATGTGCAGTCTGTCTTTTTTATGACGGTTTTGGAGCAGTGTCTTCTTCCTTGCTCAGCGGCCATTCTAGTTATATCGAGATAGGACTCGCTTCACTGTGGATATAGATACTTTTGTACCTGTTTCCTTCAGCATCTTCACAAGGTCCTTTGCTGTTGTGGGATTGATTTGCACTTTTCTCACCAAAGTACGTTAATCTCTAGGAGACAGAACGCGTCTCCTTCCTGAGCGGTATGACGGCTGCGTGGTCCCATGGTGTTTATACTTGCGTACTATTGTTTGTACAGATGAACGTAGTACCTACAGGTGTTTGGAAATTGCTCCCAAGGATGAACCAGACTACAATTTGTTTTCTGAGGTCTTGGCTGATTTCTTTTGATTTTCCCATGATGTCAAGCAAATAGGCACTGAGTTTGAAGGTAGGCCTTGAAATACATCCACAGGTACACCTCCAATTGACTCAAATTATGTCAATTACCTATCAGAAGCTTCTAAAGCCGTGACATAATTTTCTGGAATTGTCCAAGCTGTAACCTAGAGGGAAACCAGTGGGTCCGTCTCCTCTATTCCATGTTTCTTGTAGGGTGACAATGTCTGTATTTCTGATTTCTTTGGTGAAGTCCAGGTTCCTGCTCTTTAGGCCAAAGGCAGAGGACCTCAGGCCTTGGATATTCCAGGATGAGATAGTGAAGGCTTTATGTTCTGTAAAGTGTTCAATGTTGTTAGTCGTGTGGTTTGGCCTCAGACCAGTAAGTGTGAGTAGAGCCTGCTGAGCATCTGGTACATGCCATTGGCTTGGGCTAGTGTAATGGTTGGGGTTGGGTCGCGCAGGTCTGGGAGAGTGTCTCGCTGGTCTGGGTGGGGTGTGTATTAATGTGTTGCTCCTGTGTGAGGTGATGGGGCTGCGGTTTGGGGTGATGTCCTTTAGGGTCCGGGCGAAGGTGGGCACTGCTTCCTTGTATAGGTGGACCTGGTCGTAAAGTCCAGAGTGGAGTGGTGGGACAGATAAAGATTTGGTTTTGAGGCACATTCATGGGAAATACTTGCGTTCACCCGCTGTATGCTAGCAGGGTGGAAGTATTTTCGTGGTAGCAGGGTGGAGATAACCACTTGTGCGTTGGTGAAAGTAGAATAAGCTTTTTCAATCACTCCCTTGAGTGCTGTGTCCACCCTTTCCTGCTGTGCTCGTTTGTGTCTGTGTGTATTATTATGTGATTGGGTGACCCTAGGTTGTCCTCAGACAGAAGGTCTAGGGTGAGCTGTGTGTTTGGACAGCAGAGTTTAGACATTGTGTTTTTGGGAAAAAGTTTATTTTCTTGTATATATTTCCCTTTGAGTCCATAAGGAGTACAATCTGTGGCTTGTGTATGTCCTCCGTGGGTGTGGGGGGGGTTGTCAGGAGGGCTATCAGGGTGGTTGACAAGGGGGGTGCTCAGACGGGGTGGGATCTCCTGGGCTTGGGGTTCTTCATTTGTCTGTCCTGCTGTGATGTCGAGGCTTCGGTCAGGCTTCGGTCTGTGATGGACTGTTCTGCAGTGATGTCAAGGCTTTGGTCAGGGTCTGGGGTGGACTGTTCTGCTGTGATGTCAAGGCTTTGGTCTGGGTCTGCAGTGGACTGTTCTGCTGTGATGTCAAGGCTTTGGTCAGGGTCTGGGGTGGACTGTTCTGCTGTGATGTCAAGGCTTTGGTCAGGGTCTGAGGTGGGCTGTTCTGCTGGCTTCTCTGTGGGGGTGGCCAGCTCTCTAAAGGGTTGTTCTCTGTTACACGCCATCCACCTCACCTCCTCCTGCAGCAGTCAGATCCTCTCCTCTAGTGTTCTTCTCCTGCTCCTGCTCTTTCTCCTGCTGAAGTTGTCTCACCACAGTCCAGAGTGCAGATATGTCTCTCTCCACCTCCAGCTCTCCGGGTCTGGTTAAGGGGTTGTTGTTGTGCCTGACTGTTGTCTGGGTCTGTGCTGACTGGAGTGTGTTCACCTGCTGTTCCAGCTCCACCTGTCTTACCTCCAGCTGGGATAATGTATCCTTCATTTCAATGAGGGAGTAGTACTCTGTGCTGGGAGGTTGACTTTCCACTTGGGGTTGCTCGTCTGTTGGGCTGTATAATGAAGAGGTCTGGTCTGATACGCTCAGGGTGGGGGTATCTTTTTCAAGAGAGAGCTTATCTTGCTGAGCTATCTCTTTGATTAGTTGAAAGTCCAGTTGAAACTGTTTGGGGTTGCCCTGTACCATTACTGTTCCAGACTTGTACAGGTTAACATTGGCAGGTTAACATTGGCTGACTCAGAGTCCTCTTTGTCTAACATCCTGAGTTTCCACCCATCTTAACAGAGGGGTAGTGTGTTAATATAGCACTGTGCCATGCCAGGGGATGGTCTGTGTGGAAGATTAAAAATGTTCCCATTTTTATAATTGTCAGCAAAAAAATGTATCTTGATTTTCCATGAGGAGTTTATTTTTGTGCCTTATAATTTTTTTTACGTATGGAGGGTACTGTATTGTAATGACCTCTGAACAGCAGAAGGGGGCTTCAAAGGTGGGGCGGCAGGGTAGCCTAGTGGTTAGAGCGTTGGACTAGTAACCGGAAGGTTGCGAGTTCAAACCCCCGAGCTGACAAGTTACAAATCTGTCGTTGTGCCCCATGAACAAGGCAGTTAACCCACCGTCATTGAAAATAAGAATTTGTTCTTAACTGACTTGCCTGGTTAAATAAAGGTCAAATAAAAAATAAAAAAATAAAATAAAGGTCTCTGATCTGGGAGGCTGTGAAACTCTCCTGCCATTGTTGGGCTCAAGGGCTTTGACACCTCTCACTTCACACCTCAGTGCAAATTGAAGTTGCAGTCAGATATGTTCTGTCCTAGCAAGCTTGGTAGCCTTAACTTAGCATTCAGTCCTTATAAAGTAAAATATATAATTGTAATGTATTTTTCTTCTTGACTTTAAAAGTAGCTTCAGACTAAACATGACTCACTCAGTTCCAGGTTGGATGGTGTTTTCAGGTTTCTGTTGTTTGTTTGTCAGCGCTTTTGCTGTATAGCTTGGAAATAAGAATCCCTGGTAGTAGGAATCCTTCTGTTTGCAGTTTTGTAGTTTGATTTTGAGTGAAGGTTATGTTGTGGAGGGTAGTATCCTCTCTCTCTCTCTCTCTCTCTCTCTCTCTCTCTCTCTCTCTCTCTCTCTCTCTCTCTCTCTCTCTCTCTCGTTGGGTTGGGTTGGGTTGATAAAAACACATTTCTCTTGTAACAGAGAGTACAGAGAGTATTCAGGCATTGATTGGTGACATAGTGCAGCTGCACACACACGCATTCTGATCTAACCTCATCACATGCTTCCCATTGTGCTAGCGTGTGGCTCAGTGAGTTGGTCAAGGAGACATGTCTGGTTGAACCACACAGACACTTCACACTGCCCAGGGCTTCAGTTTTTCCCCATTAATTTACACAACACAATGGTCTGCATTCCAAATGGCACCCTATTCCATATATAGTGCCCTGGTCAAAAGTAGTGAACTATAAAGAAAATAGGGTGCCATTTGCTACGCAGACTGCAGGTCATATTGGGGCCCTAGTAAGGTTTTGTTAAACAAACACGCTGTCTGATGTGTGTTATGGGAGCAGTGTGTGGTAGTAATTAGTCTATTGGGCTTTGGTTAATAGAAGATTGATAGAAACTCTCTCTCTTCCTTCCTTCCTTCCTTCCTTCCTTCCTTCCTTCCTTACAGTCTCTCTCTCTTTCTTCCTTACAATCTCTCTTTCTTCCTTCCTTACAGTCTCTCTCTTATTTCCTTACAATCTTTCTCTCTTTCTTACTTCCTTAGTCTCTCTCTCCCTTCCTTCCTTACAGTCTCTCTCTCTCTCTAATCCTTCCATCCGTATAGTCTCGCTCTCTTTTCCTTCCTTACAGTTCCTTCCTTCCTTCCTTCCTTCCTTCCTTCCTTCCTTCCTTCCTTCCTTCCTTCCTTCCTTCCTTCCTTCCTTCCTTCCTTCTGTCTCTCTCTCTCTCTCTAATCCTTCCTTCTTTACAGTCTCTCTATCTCTCTCTAATCCTTCCTTCCTTACAGTCTCTCTCTCTTCCTTCCTTCCTTAGTCTCTCTTTCTCTCTCCCTCTTCCTTCCTTCCTTCCTTCCTTCCTTCCTTCCTTCCTTCCTTCCTTCCTTCCTTCCTCTCTCTAATCCTTCCTTCCTTACAGTCGCTCTCTCTCTCTTCCTTCCGTCCTTCCTTCCTTCTGTCTCTCTCTCTCTCTCTAATCCTTCCTTCTTTACAGTCTCTCTATCTCTCTCTAATCCTTCCTTCCTTACAGTCTCTCTCTCTTCCTTCCTTCCTTAGTCTCTCTTTCTCTCTCCCTCTTCCTTCCTTCCTTCCTTCCTTCCTTCCTTCCTTCCTTCCTTCCTTCCTTCCTTCCTTCCTTCCTTCCTTCCTTCCTTCCTTCCTTCCTTCCTTCCTTCCTTCCTTCCTTCCTTCCTTCCTTCCTTCCTTCCTTCCTTCCTTCCTTCCTTCCTCTCTCTAATCCTTCCTTCCTTACAGTCTCTCTCTCTTCCTTCCTTACAGTCTCTCTCTTCCTTCCTTTCTTAAAGTCTCTCTCTCTTCCTTCCTTTCTTAAAGTCTCTCTCTCAGGGTTGGGTTAGTGAGCTGAGCTGAGTTGGGTTAGTGAGCTGAGCTGAGTTGGGTTAGTGAGCTGAGCTGAGTTGGGTTAGTGAGCTGAGCTGAGTTGGGTTAGTGAGTTGAGCTGGGTCAGTGAGTTGAGCTGGGTTAGTAAGCTGAACTGGGTTAGTGAGTTGAGTTGGGTTAGGGAGTTGAGTTAGTGAGCTGAGCTGAGTTGGGTTAGTGAGCTGAGCTGAGTTGGGTTAGTGAGCTGAGCTGAGTTGGGTTAGTGAGTTGAGCTGGGTCAGTGAGTTGAGCTGGGTCAGTGAGTTGAGCTGGGTTAGTAAGCTGAACTGGGTTAGTGAGTTGAGTTGGGTTAGGGAGTTGAGTTAGTGAGCTGAGCTGAGCTGGGTTAGTGAGCTGAGCTGGGTTAGTGAGCTGAGTTGGGTTAGGGAGTTGAGTTAGTGAGCTGAGCTGAGCTGAGCTGGGTTAGTGAGCTGAGCTGGGTTAGTGAGCTGAGTTGGGTTAGTGAGCTGAGCTGGGTTTGTGAGCTGAGCTGGGTTAGTGAGCTGAGCTGAGCTGGGTTAGTGAGTTGAGTTGGGTTACTGAGCTGAGCTGAGCTGGGTTAGTGAGTTGAGTTGGGTTAGTGAGCTGAGCTGGGTTAGTGAGCTGAGCTGAGTTGGGTTAGTGAGCTGAGCTGGGTTAGTGAGCTGAGCTGAGCTGGGTCCGTCACTCTGCTTCCCTCTCCGTCTCCTGTAGAACCGTATACCGTCACTCTGCTTCCCTCTCCGTCTCCTGTAGAACCGTATACCGTCACTCTGCTTCCCTCTCCGTCTCCTGTAGAGCCGTATACCGTCACTCTGCTTCCCTCTCCGTCTCCTGTAGAGCCGTATACCGTCACTCTGCTTCCCTCTCCGTCTCCTGTAGAGCCGTATACCGTCATTCTGCTTCCCTCTCCATCTCCTGTAGAGCCGTATACCGTCACTCTGCTTCCCTCTCCGTCTCCTGTAGAGCCGTATACCGTCACTCTGCTTCCCTCTCCGTCTCCTGTAGAGCCGTATACCGTCACTCTGCTTCCCTCTCCGTCTCCTGTAGAGCCGTATACCGTCCTCTGCTTCCCTCTCCGTCTCCTGTTCCACTCTGCTTCCCTCTCCGTCTCCTGTAGAGCCGTATCTTCTGCTTCCCTCTCCGTCTCCTGTAGAGCCGTATACTTCTCCGTCTTCTCCTCTCTTCCTTCCTTCCTTAGTCTCTCTTTCTCTCTCCCTCTTCCTTCCTTCCTTCCTTCCTTCCTTCCTTCCTTCCTTCCTTCCTTCCTTCCTTCCTTCCTTCCTTCCTTCCTTCCTTCCTTCCTTCCTTCCTTCCTCTCTCTAATCCTTCCTTCCTTACAGTCGCTCTCTCTCTCTTCCTTCCGTCCTTCCTTCCTTCTGTCTCTCTCTCTCTCTCTAATCCTTCCTTCTTTACAGTCTCTCTATCTCTCTCTAATCCTTCCTTCCTTACTCTCTCCTTCCTTCCTTCCTTCCTTAGTCTCTCTTTCTCTTCCTTCCTTCTTCCTTCCTTCCTTCCTTCCTTCCTTCCTTCCTTCCTTCCTTCCTTCCTTCCTTCCTTCCTTCCTTCCTTCCTTCCTTCCTTCCTTCCTTCCTTCCTTCCTTCCTTCTCTCTCTAATCCTTCCTTCCTTACAGTCTCTCTCTCTTCCTTCCTTACAGTCTCTCTCTTCCTTCCTTTCTTAAAGTCTCTCTCTTCCTTCCTTTCTTAAAGTCTCTCTCTCAGGGTTGGGTTAGTGAGCTGAGCTGAGTTGGGTTAGTGAGCTGAGCTGAGTTGGGTTAGTGAGCTGAGCTGAGTTGGGTTAGTGAGCTGAGCTGAGTTGGGTTAGTGAGTTGAGCTGGGTCAGTGAGTTGAGCTGGGTTAGTAAGCTGAACTGGGTTAGTGAGTTGAGTTGGGTTAGGGAGTTGAGTTAGTGAGCTGAGCTGAGTTGGGTTAGTGAGCTGAGCTGAGTTGGGTTAGTGAGCTGAGCTGAGTTGGGTTAGTGAGTTGAGCTGGGTCAGTGAGTTGAGCTGGGTCAGTGAGTTGAGCTGGGTTAGTAAGCTGAACTGGGTTAGTGAGTTGAGTTGGGTTAGGGAGTTGAGTTAGTGAGCTGAGCTGAGCTGGGTTAGTGAGCTGAGCTGGGTTAGTGAGCTGAGTTGGGTTAGGGAGTTGAGTTAGTGAGCTGAGCTGAGCTGAGCTGGGTTAGTGAGCTGAGCTGGGTTAGTGAGCTGAGTTGGGTTAGTGAGCTGAGCTGGGTTTGTGAGCTGAGCTGGGTTAGTGAGCTGAGCTGAGCTGGGTTAGTGAGTTGAGTTGGGTTACTGAGCTGAGCTGAGCTGGGTTAGTGAGTTGAGTTGGGTTAGTGAGCTGAGCTGGGTTAGTGAGCTGAGCTGAGTTGGGTTAGTGAGCTGAGCTGGGTTAGTGAGCTGAGCTGAGCTGGGTCCGTCACTCTGCTTCCCTCTCCGTCTCCTGTAGAACCGTATACCGTCACTCTGCTTCCCTCTCCGTCTCCTGTAGAACCGTATACCGTCACTCTGCTTCCCTCTCCGTCTCCTGTAGAGCCGTATACCGTCACTCTGCTTCCCTCTCCGTCTCCTGTAGAGCCGTATACCGTCACTCTGCTTCCCTCTCCGTCTCCTGTAGAGCCGTATACCGTCACTCTGCTTCCCTCTCCGTCTCCTGTAGAGCCGTATACCGTCACTCTGCTTCCCTCTCCGTCTCCTGTAGAGCCGTAGCCGTATCACTCTGCTTCCCTTTCCCCCTCTACTCTGCTTCCTCCGTCTCCTGTAGAGCCGTATACCGTCACTCTGCTTCCGTCTCCTCACTCTGCTTCCCTCTCCGTCTCCTGTAGAGCCGTATACCGTCACTCTGCTTCTCCTCTCCTTCTCCTGTAGAGCCGTATACCGTCACTCTGCTTCCCTCTCCGTCTCCTGTAGAGCCGTATACCGTCAAAGTCTCTGCTTCCCTCTCCGTCTCCTGTAGAGCCGTATACCGTCACTCTGCTTCCCTCTCCGTCTCCTGTAGAGCCGTATACCGGGTCACTCTGCTTCCCTCTGAGCTCCGTCTCCTGTAGAGCCGTATGGGTTACCGTCTGAGCTCTGCTTCCCTCTCCGTCTCCTGTAGAGCCGTATACCGTCACTCTGCTTCCCTCTCCGTCTCCTGTAGAGCCGTATACCGTCACTCTGCTTCCCTCTCCGTCTCCTGTAGAGCCGTATACCGTCACTCTGCTTCCCTCTCCGTCTCCTGTAGAGCCGTACCTTCCCTCTCCGTCTCCTGTAGAACCGTATACCGTCACTCTGCTTCCCTCTCCGTCTCCTGTAGAACCGTATACCGTCACTCTGCTTCCCTCTCCGTCTCCTGTAGAGCCGTATACCGTCACTCTGCTTCCCTCTCCGTCTCCTGTAGAGCCGTATACCGTCACTCTGCTTCCCTCTCCGTCTCCTGTAGAGCCGTATACCGTCACTCTGCTTCCCTCTCCGTCTCCTGTAGAACCGTATACAGTCACTCTGCTTCCCTCTCCGTCTCCTGTAGAGCCGTATACCGTCACTCTGCTTCCCTCTCCGTCTCCTGTAGAGCCGTATACCGTCACTCTGCATCCCTCTCCGTCTCCTGTAGAGCCGTATACCGTCACTCTGCTTCCCTCTCCGTCTCCTGTAGAGCCGTATACCGTCACTCTGCTTCCCTCTCCGTCTCCTGTAGAGCCGTATACCGTCACTCTGCTTCCCTCTCCGTCTCCTGTAGAGCCGTATACCGTCACTCTGCATCCCTCTCCGTCTCCTGTAGAGCCGTATACCGTCACTCTGCTTCCCTCTCTCGTCTCCTGTCTCCTGAGCCGTATACCGTCACTCTGCTTCCCTCTCCGTCTCCTGTAGAGCCGTATACCGTCACTCTGCTTCCCTCTCCGTCTCCTGTAGAGCCGTATACCGTCACTCTGCTTCCCTCTCCGTCTCCTGTAGAGCCGTATACCGTCACTCTGCTTCCCTCTCCGTCTCCTGTAGAGCCGTATACCGTCACTCTGCTTCCCTCTCCGTCTCCTGTAGAGCCGTATACCGTCACTCTGCTTCCCTCTCCGTCTCCTGTAGAGCCGTATACCGTCACTCTGCTTCCCTCTCCGTCTCCTGTAGAGCCGTATACCGTCACTCTGCTTCCCTCTCCGTCTCCTGTAGAGCCGTATACCGTCACTCTGCTTCCCTCTCCGTCTCCTGTAGAACCGTATACCGTCACTCTGCTTCCCTCTCCGTCTCCTGTAGAGCCGTATACCGTCACTCTGCTTCCCTCTCCGTCTCCTGTAGAGCCGTATACCGTCACTCTGCTTCCCTCTCCGTCTCCTGTAGAGCCGTATACCGTCACTCTGCTTCCCTCTCCGTCTCCTGTAGAGCCGTATACCGTCACTCTGCTTCCCTCTCCGTCTCCTGTAGAGCTGCTTCCCTCTCCGTCTCCTGTAGAGCCGTATACCGTCACTCTGCTTCCCTCTCCGTCTCCTGTAGAGCCGTATACCGTCACTCTGCTTCCCTCTCCGTCTCCTGTAGAACCGTATACAGTCACTCTGCTTCCCTCTCCAAAACTAGCAGGCTGGCTGGCTGTGTGTCTGGATCAGGGCCTAGCAGGCTGGCTGGCTGTGTGTCTGGATCAGGGCCTAGCAGGCTGGCTGGCTGTGTGTCTGGATCAGGGCCTAGCAGGCTGGCTGGCTGTGTGTCTGGATCAGGGCCTAGCAGGCTGGCTGGCTGTGTGTCTGGATTAGGGCCTAGCAGGCTGGCTGGCTGTGTGTCTGGATCAGGGCCTAGCAGGCTGGCTGGCTGTGTGTCTGGATCAGGGCCTAGCAGGCTGGCTGGCTGTGTGTCTGGATCAGGGCCTAGCAGGCTGGCTGGCTGTGTGTCTGGATCAGGGCCTAGCAGGCTGGCTGGCTGTGTGTCTGGATCAGGGCCTAGCAGGCTGGCTGGCTGTGTGTCTGGATCAGGGCCTAGCAGGCTGGCTGGCTGTGTGTCTGGATCAGGGCCTAGCAGGCTGGCTGGCTGTGTGTCTGGATCAGGGCCTAGCAGGCTGGCTGGCTGTGTGTCTGGATCAGGGCCTAGCAGGCTGGCTGGCTGTGTGTCTGGATCAGGGCCTAGCAGGCTGGCTGGCTGTGTGTCTGGATCAGGGCCTAGCAGGCTGGCTGGCGCTGTATCGCTGACACGCTGGATCAAGCCAATGAAAATAATGACACAATCCTGTTCTCAGATAACACCCCTCCACCTCTGCACCTCCCCCCACTTTACCGCACACACACACACATAACACACACGCGCCCCCTGCCTCATTGCATGCACAGGAGACAGACTCCTACCACACATTTCCAGCAATTTAGGGAAACGTAAAAGGTGAAGGCAGTGCATTACAGATTCTAAATTGGCCTCTGAGGGCTGTGTGTATGTGTGTTGTGTCAGCGATACACAGGGCTGGGCACAGGGGTGCTGCTGCTCTCATGTTTAGTGTGTGTGTAGTGTATCAGTCGGGTGGCAGCCATTGAAGGTGTGTATTTGTGTGAGCGTGTGTGAGCGTGTGTGTGTTATTAATTGGGTGCTAGGAAGAATAACTGAGCAACTGGCGCCTGGACTTCCTGACGGGCTGCCCCTAGGTGGTGAATGGAGGCAACAACACCTCCGCTATGCTGATCCTCAACAAAGGGGCCCCACAAGGGTGTGTGCTCAGCCCCCACCTGTATTCCCTATTTACCCATGACTGCGTGGCCACGCACGCCTTCAACGCAATCATCAAGTTTGCAGACGACACAACAGTAGTAGGCCTTATTACCAACAATGACAAGACAGCTTACAGGGAGGAGGTGAGGGCCCTGGCGGAGTGGTGGCAGGAAAATAACCTCTCACCCAACGACAACAAATCGAAGGAGCTGATCGTGGACTTCAGGAGACAGCAGAGGGAGCACGCCCCCATCTACAGTTGAAGTCGGAAGTTTACATACACTTAGGTTGGAGTCATTAAAACTCATTTTTCAACCACTCCACAAATTTCTTGTTAACAAACTATAGTTTTGGCAAGTTGGTTAAAACATCTACTTTGTGCACGACACAAGTAATTTTTCCAACAATTGTTTACAGACAGATTATTTAACTAATAATTCACTGTATCACAATTCCAGTGGGTCAGAAGTTTACATACACTATGTTGACTGTTCCTTTAAACAGCTTGGAAAATGTAAAAAAATGATGTCATGGCTTTAGAAGCTTCTGATTGGAGGTGTAACTGTGGATGTATTTCAAGGCCTACCTTCAAACTCAGTGCCTCTTTGCTTGACATCATGGGAAAATCAAAATAAATTAGCTAAGACCTAAGATAAAAAATTGTAGACCTCCACAAGTCTGGTTCATCCTTGGGAGCAATTTCCAAATGCATGAAGGTGCCACGTTCATCTGTACAAACAATAGTAAACAAGTATAAACACCATGGGACCACGCAGCCGTCATACGGCTCAGGAAGGAGATGCGTTCTGTCTCCTAGAGATGAATGTACTTTGGTGTGAAAGTGCAAATCAATCCCAGAATCGGAATGCCAACTACAAGCCAGGCCTAAACGCCCAACATCAGTGCCCGACCTCACTAATGCTCTTGTGGCTGAATGGAAACAAGTCCCCGCAGCAATGTTCCAACATCTAGTGGAAAGACTTCCCAGAAGACTGGAGGCTGTTATAGCAGAAAAGGGGGGACCAACTTCATATTAATGCCCATGATTTTGGAATGAGATGTTGGATGAGCAGGTGTCCACATAGTTTTGGTCATGTAGTGTATATACTGTTTATAAATATATACAGTGTAGGGAAAAAGTATTTAACACCTTTCTGATTTTCTCTATTTAAAAAAAAATTATAAATCAAATAAAATTTGATTGGTCACATACACATTAGCAGATGTTAATGTGAGTGTAGTGAAATGCTTGTGCTTCTAGTTCCGACAGTGCAGCGATATCAACAAGTAATCTAACAATTCCACAACAACTACATAGTACACACAAATCTAAGTAAAGGGATGGAATAAGAATATATAAATATAAATATATAGATGAGCAATGAGCGAGCGGCATAGGCAAGATGCAATAGATGGTATAAAATACAATATATACATATTGGATGAGTAATGCAAGATATGTAAACATCATTACTAAAGTGGCATTAATAAAGTGACTAGTGATCCATTTGTGAGAATGGCAGCAGCCACTTTGTGTTAGTGATGGCTGTTTAACTGTCTGATGGCTTTGATATAGAAGCTGTTTTTCAGTTTGAGAGTCCCAGCTTTGATGCACCTGTACTGATCTCGCCTTCTGGATGGTAGCGGGGTGAACAGGCAGTGGCTCGGGTAGTTGTTGTCCTTGAGGATCTTTTTGGCCTTTCTGTGACAATCGGGTGCTGTAGGTGTCCTGGAGGGCAGGTACTTTGCCCCCGGTGATGCATTGTGCAGACCTCACTAACCTCTGGAGAGGCCTGCAGTTGTGGGCGGTGCAGTTGCCGTACCAGGTGTTGATACAGCCTGACAGGATGCTCTCGACTGTGCATCTGTAAATGTGAGGATTTTGAGTGACAAGACACATTTCTTCAGCCTCCTGAGGTTGAAGAGGCGGTGTTGCACCTTCTTCACCACACTGTCTGTGTGGGTGGACAATTTCAGTTTGTCAGTGATGTATACGCCGAGGAACTTAAAACTTTCACCTTCTCCACTGCTGTCCCGTTGATGTGGATAGGGAGGTGCTCCATCTGTTGTTTCCTGAACTCCACAATCATCTCCTGTTTTCCTGACACCACACTCCAAGGCCCTGACCTCCTCCCTATAGGCTGTCTCGTCATTGTTGGTGATCAAGCCTACTACTGTTGTGTCGTCTGCAAACTTGATGATCTAGTTGGAGGCGTGCATGGCCACGCAGTCATGGGTGAACAGGGAGTACAGGAGGGGGCTGAGTACGCACCCTTGTGGGGCCCCAGTGTTGAGGATCAGCGAAGTAGAGATGTTGTTTCCTACCTTCACCACCTGGGGACGGCCCATCAGGAAGTCCAGGACCCAGTTGCACAGGACGGGGTTGTGACCCAGGGCCTCAAGCTTAATGATGAGCTTGGAGGGTATGATGGTGTCGAATGCTGAGCTGTAGTTAATGAACAGCATTCTTACAATGAACAGCATTCTTACATTGAAGTGGGTGTAGGGTGACAGGTAAGGTGGAGGTGATGTGATTCTTAACTAGTCTCTCAAAGCACTTCATGATGACAGAGGTGAGTGCTACAGGGCGATAGTCATTTAGTTCAGTTACCTTTGCCTTCTTGGGTACAGGAATAATGGTGGCCATCTTGAAGCATGCAGGGACAGCAGACTGGGATTGGGAAAGATTGAATATGTCCAGCCAACTGGTCTGGCCATGCTCCGAGGACGCGGCTAGGGATGCCGTCTGGGCCGGCAGCCTTGCGAGGGTTAATACGTTTAAATGTCTTACTCACGTCGACCACGGAGAAGGAGAGCCCACAGTCCTTGGTAGCGGGCCGCGTCAGTGGCACTGTGTTATCCTCAAAGCAGGCAAAGGTGTTTAGTTTGTCTGGAACTCAGCGACATTTGTGGGTTTTCAAGCATGAACTGCTTGTTTCAAGTCCTGCCACAACATCTCAATTGGGATTAGGTCTGGACTTTGAATAGGCCATTGCAAACCTTCAAATGTGTTGCTTTTTAACCATTTTCATGTAGACTTGATTGTGTGTTTTGGATCATTGTCTTGCTGCATGATCCAAATGCGCTTCAGCTTCAGCTCACAGATGGATGGCCTGACATTCTCCTGTAGAATTCTCTGATAAAGAATAGAATTCATGGTTCCTTCTATTAAGGCAAGTCGTCCAGGTCCTGAGGCAGCAAATCCTCCCCAAACCATCATACCACCACCATGCTTGACCGTTGGTATAAGGTTTTTACTGTGGAATGCTGTGTTTGGTTTTCGCCAGACATAATGGGACCCATCTCATCCCACACGATGGACTCTCGTCCAAATATTTATATATTTCTTAACTTCTTATGGTATAGTTGACGGTTGCATCCCACTTGGGCAATAAACAGGGAAAATGCAGCGCGGCAAATTCAATATAAGAATCTAACTTTCATTAAATCACACATGTAAGATACTCAATTAAAGCTACACTCGTTGTGAATCCAGCCAACATGTCAGAATTTAAAAAGGCTTTTCGGCGAAAACATAAGAAGCTATTATCTGATGATAGCCCAATAGTAAACAAAGAGGGTAGCATATTTCAACCCTGCAGGGGCTACACAAAACACAGAAATAAAATATAAAATATGCATTACCTTTGACGAGCTTCTTTTGTTGGCACTCCAATATGTCCCATAAACATCACAATTGGTCCTTTTGTTCGATTAATTCTGTCCATATATATCAGGTAGGAGGTAGGAGCAAGAGGTTAATTCCATCCATATATATCAGGTAGGAGGTAGGAGCAAGAGGTTAATTCCGTCCATATATATCAGGTAGGAGGTAGGAGCAAGAGGTTAATTCCGTCCATATATATCAGGTAGGAGGTAGGAGCAAGAGGTTAATTCTGTCCATATATATCAGGTAGGAGGTAGGAGCAAGAGGTTAATTCCGTCCATATATATCAGGTAGGAGGTAGGAGCAAGAGGTTAATTCTGTCCATATATATCAGGTAGGAGGTAGGAGCAAGAGGTTAATTCCGTCCATATATATCAGGTAGGAGGTAGGAGCAAGAGGTTAATTCTGTCCATATATATCAGGTAGGAGGTAGGAGCAAGAGGTTAATTCCGTCCATATATATCAGGTAGGAGGTAGGAGCAAGAGGTTAATTCTGTCCATATATATCAGGTAGGAGGTAGGAGCAAGAGGTTAATTCCGTCCATATATATCAGGTAGGAGGTAGGAGCAAGAGGTTAATTCTGTCCATATATATCAGGTAGGAGGTAGGAGCAAGAGGTTAATTCCGTCCATATATATCAGGTAGGAGGTAGGAGCAAGAGGTTAATTCCGTCCATATATATCAGGTAGGAGGTAGGAGCAAGAGGTTAATTCTGTCCATATATATCAGGTAGGAGGTAGGAGCAAGAGGTTAATTCCGTCCATATATATCAGGTAGGAGGTAGGAGCAAGAGGTTAATTCATATATATCAGGTAGGGAGCAAGAGGTTAATTCCGTCCATATATATCAGGTAGGAGGTAGGAGCAAGAGGTTAATTCCGTCCATATATATCAGGTAGGAGGTAGGAGCAAGAGGTTAATTCCGTCCATATATATCAGGTAGGAGGTAGGAGCAAGAGGTTAATTCCGTCCATATATCAGGTAGGAGGTAGGAGCAAGAGGTTAATTCCGTCCATATATATCAGGTAGGAGGTAGGAGCAAGAGGTTAATTCCGTCCATATATATCAGGTAGGAGGTAGGAGCAAGAGGTTAATTCTGTCCATATATATCAGGTAGGAGGTAGGAGCAAGAGGTTAATTCCGTCCATATATATCAGGTAGGAGGTAGGAGCAAGAGGTTAATTCCGTCCATATATATCAGGTATATCACTGTATATCCAAATGTCCATTTATTTGACGCGTTTGATCCAGAAAAAAACAGCTTCCAAAAAACGCAACGTCACTACAAAATATTTCAAAAGTTGCCTATAAACTTTGCCAAAATATTTCAAACTACTTTTGTAATACAACTTTAGGTATTTTTAAACGTTAATAATCAATCAAATTGTAGACTGGTCTATCTGTGTTCAATACAGATAACAAACCATGCTACTTTTCACGTCTTGCGCAACTCTCAACAGTGTTACCCAGTTCCTAGATGGCCTACTTCTTCATTGCATAAATGAATAACCTCAACCAAATTCCAAAGACTGGTGACATCCAGTGGCAGGAAGTTGAAATTGGGCACGCTATTTATCCAAAAGTGAAAATGCTGCCCCCTATACCTTAAGAAGTTAATTCCATTATTTTACTTTTAGATTTGTGTGTATTGTTGTGTATTGTTAGATATTACTGCACTGGGGGAGTTAGGAACTCATGCATTTCGCTACAACCACAATAACATCTGCTAAAGATGTGTATGCGACCAATAACATTTTATTTACACACACACAGCTGAATATTGAATCTACCATCATTAACACACAGCTAGGGAGTGGAGAAGAGGCCTTTATAGAGACACACACACACACACACACAGCTGAATATTGAATCTACCGTCATTAACACACAGCTAGGGAGTGGAGAAGAGGCCTTTATAGAGACACACACACACACACACACACACACACACACACACACACACACACACACACACACACACACACACACACACACACACACACACACACACACACACACACACACACACACACACACACACACACACACACACACACACAGCTGAATATTGCATCTACCGTCATTAACACATAGCTAGGGAGGATCTTTATAGAGACACACACAGTCCATTACAGCTAACCTTGTGGGGACACACAATTCAGTCCCATTCAAAATCCTATTTTCCCTAACCCCTAACCCTAAACCGTTCTCTTACCCCAACCCTAACCTTAAACCTAACCCAAAAACCTAACCTTAACCCTAAACCTAACCCTAGCTCCTAACCCTAAAACTAACCCTAGCTCCTAACCCTAAACCTAAACCTAATTCTAACCCTAACCCTCCCCAGTTGGTCCAATTTCTTTTAGATTACTATTCCTGTGGGGACGTTAGGTCCCCACAAGGATAGTTAAACACGTCCACACACACACACACACACACACACACACACACACACACACACACACACACACACACACACACACACACACACACACACACACACACACACACACACACACACACACACACACACACACACACACACACACACACACACACACCCAGCAGCGCGCTGCAGCATTTCCTGGCTGTTTTTCACAATGTTTGATGTCTGCTAAAAATCCCTTTGATATCAGGGTATCTATCTGCAGCAAGCATTGCCGGATAGGGTAGGAAGTTGCTAATCTAAATCCCAGGTGAGATATATTGCTATTCTGTCCTCGAGCGAAGCACTTAACCTGAATTGCTTCAGTGACTACCCAGTTGGATGAATGGAAAATGTATAACTAAAATATAAATGTAATGTATTTCACTTCAGATAAGAGCAGGGGTCAAATGAAACATAAAGTGTAACTGCAATGTTCGGACTTTTGACGGATAGCGCGTGTGTGCGTGTGTGCATGTGTGCGTGTGTGTGTGTTTGTGTGTGTGTGTATGTGTGCATGCGTGTGTGTGTGTCTAGTCTTAGCTGTCAGGGCTCAGAAAAAGGAGATGGTTGAAAACCCCTTAATGTATCCACCACGTGATCTCAACCCCACCATTCCCTCTTCCCATACGGCAGTGATCAAGACAAGGTCTGCGTTCTAAATGGTACCATATTCTCTATATAGTGCACTATAGTGCGGGGCGGCAGGGTAGCCTAGTGGTTAGAGCGCTAGACTAGTAACCGGAAGGTTGCAAGTTCAAACCCCCGAGCCGACAAGGTACAAATCTGTCGTTCTGCCCCTGAACAGGCAGTTAACCCACTGTTCCTAGGCCGTCATTGAAAATAAGAATTTGTTCTTAACTGACTTGCCTAGTTAAATAAAAACATTAAAAAAAAAAAAACTACAGGGCCCTAGTGAAAAGTAGTGCAGTGTAAAGAGAATAGGGTACCATTTTGGACACAAGAATGCTATGGCTTCATATCTCTGTGCTCACAGAGTGGCAGGGATGGAATGTCACAGGGAGAAGTGTTCTCTGAGGGGACTAGCATGGCTGCCTGATCAGGCTGAGAGAGAGAGATCCTCTACCCATCCCTTCTCTGGGGTCCCCATTCCAGTCTCAGGCTTTACAGGCCGGGGTGACAGCCTGCAGAGCTGACATTGGGCTAATACCATGTGACGGCGATAGGGGCTTCCAGACTCAATAGGAGTGTGTATGTATGTGTGTGTGTGTGTGTGGGTGTTTGTATGTGTATGTATGTGTTTGTGTGTGTGTGTGTGCAGTGCAGTGCGTTCGTGCACACACACACTACCGCTCCCTCCCTCTCACTCACTCCCTCCTTGCCCTGCCCTGCTCTCTCTCTCAATTTAATTTCCATTTAAGGGCTTTATTGAAATAAACAACTAAAATTTACAGTGAACATTACACTCACAGAAGTTCCAAAAGAATAAAGACATTTCAAATGTCATATTATCATCCTTCTCTCTATCTCTCTCTCTCTCTGTCTCTCTCTCTCTCTCTCTTCCCTCCCCCTCTCTATCTCCCTTTCTCTCCCTCTCTCCCACTCACTCTCCCTTTCACCCACTCCCTCTCTCTCTCTCTTACTCGCTCGCTCCCTCCCTCTCTCTCGTTCTCTCATTCCTCACACATGCATCCTTTCATCTCTGAACCTCTTCACTTTCCTGTCAGAGTTCATTGTTATCTTTTGACTTCGTGTAACTCTGTCCCTTTCAACTCCCCATTTTTACTCTCTCCCCCACTCTCTCCCTCGGTCTTCTGCACTCTCTCCTCCTCTCACCTCCTCTCTCTCCTCCTCTCTTTCTCTCCTCCTCTCTTTCTCTCCTCCTCTCTCTGATTTCTGCTCTCATCTCCCCAAGCTCCCTCTTTCCCCCACCTTTTGTTGGTGCCAGTGCAGTGATATACATCTTTCTTTCTTTCTTTCTTTCTTTCTTTCTTTCTTTCTTTCTTTCTTTCTTTCTTTCTTTCTTTCTTTCTTTCTTTCTTTCTTTCTTTCTTTCTCTCTCTCTCTCTCTCTCTCTCTCTCTCTCTCTCTCTCTCTCTCTCTCTCTCTCTCTCTCTCTCTCTCTCTCTCTCTCTCTCTCTCTCTCTCTCTGTCTCTCTCTCTCCCTCCTTTTTTCATCTCCCTCCTCTCAAGATTTTAATGTCTGAGATGTATTCATCTTGACACGAGAGCTTGCCTGGAATGATAAATATTTTATTACCTCTCTCTTATAAATACAAAGAGGAAGTGAAGGAGAAGTTCCCGTATTTCTACCTCTCGCTCGTGATTTGATTTCCATATCAGTCTGCTTGCCCCATTCCTGTGACCCTCTCTCCTCTTCTCATGTCATCTGCCTGAGAACCAATGGCAACATGGACATTTAATACCCAGCTGTTATTCTACATGTCCATGCCAGGCCCTAATAACCTGCTACTTTAATAGAACAGAATCCAGTCACTACAGTATGTTAAACATCTCCATAGGATGAAAGGGAAACAGGAGCCTGGTCCCAGATCAGTTCTCTTGCCAACCATGGTCCATTGCTTATTGTCAAGCTAAACATAAAAATTAGTGACAAGGAGTTGGCATTATAGCATGAACAGACATGCACACAGGCTAGGAAAACATTATCTAAATCAATGACTGATGTCAGTGATAGAATCCCTAAGCAGCCCAGCCTAGACATGAGGGAGTCCAGTCAGACTGGGGGTGGCAGGATGCTAGTGGCCCTAGCTCTCTGTTGTACTCCAGCCCTAGTTCCCCATATTTAGTAACTTAGCCCTAGTTCCCCATATTTAGTACTTTATCCCTAGTTCCCCATATTTATTACTTTATCCCTCGTTCCCCATATTTATTACTTTAGCTCTAGTTCCCCATATTTATTACTTTATCCCTAGTTCCCCATATGTAGCAACTTAGCCCTAGTTCCCCATATTTAGTACTTTATCCCTAGTTCCCCATATTTATTACTTTATCCCTAGTTCCCCATATTTATTACTTTATCCCTAGTTCCCCATATTTATTACTTTAGCCCTAGTTCCCCATATTTATTACTTTAGCTCTAGTTCCCCATATTTATTACTTTAGCTCTAGTTCCCCATATTTATTACTTTAGCTCTAGTTCCCCATATTTATTACTTTAGCTCTAGTTCCCCATATTTATTACTTTAGCTCTAGTTCCCCATATTTATTACTTTAGCTCTAGTTCCCCATATTTATTACTTTAGCTCGAGTTCCCCATATTTATTACTTTAGCTCTAGTTCCCCATATTTATTACTTTAGCCCTAGTTCCCCATATTTATTACTTTAGCTCTAGTTCCCCATATTTATTACTTTAGCTCTAGTTCCCCATATGTATTACTTTAGCTCTAGTTCCCCATATTTATTACTTTAGCCCTAGTTCCCCATATTTATTACTTTAGCTCTAGTTCCCCATATTTATTACTTTAGCTCGAGTTCCCCATATTTATTACTTTAGCTCGAGTTCCCCATATTTATTACTTTAGCTCTAGTTCCCCATATTTATTACTTTAGCCCTAGTTCCCCATATTTATTACTTTAGCTCTAGTTCCCCATATTTAGTACTTTAGCCCAAGTTCCCCATATTTAGTACTTTATCCCTAGTTCCCCATATTTAGTAACTTAGCCCTAGTTCCCCATATTTATTACTTTATCCCTAGTTCCCCATATGTAGCAACTTAGCCCTAGTTCCCCATATTTATTACTTTAGCCCGAGTTCCCCATATTTATTACTTTAGCCCGAGTTCCCCATATTTATTACTTTATCCCTAGTTCCCCATATGTAGCAACTTAGCCCTAGTTCCCCATATTTATTACTTTAGCCCGAGTTCCCCATATGTAGCAACTTAGCCCTAGTTCCCCATATTTAGTACTTTAGCCCTAGTTCCCCATATTTATTACTTTATCCCTAGTTCCCCATATGTAGCAACTTAGCCCTAGTTCCCCATATTTATTACTTTAGCCCGAGTTCCCCATATTTAGTACTTTAGCCCAAGGTCCCCATATTTAGTACTTTAGCCCTAGTTCCCCATATTTAGTACTTTATCCCTAGTTCCCCATATTTAGTACTTTAGCCCTAGTTCATGATATTCAGTACTTTAGCCCTAGTTCCCCATATTTAGTACTTTAGCCCTAGTTCCCCATATTTAGTACTTTATCCCTAGTTCCCCATATTTAGTACTTTAGCCCTAGTTCCCCATATTTAGTACTTTATCCCAAGTTCCCCATATTTAGTACTTTAGCCCTAGTTCCCCATATTTAGTACTTTATCCCTAGTTCCCCATATTTAGTACTTTAGCCCTAGTTCCCCATATTTAGTACTTTAGCCCTAGTTCCCCATATTTAGTACTTTAGCCCGAGTTCCCCATATTTAGTACTTTAGCCCTAGTTCCCTATATTCAGTACTTTAGCGCTAGGTCCCAATATTTAGTACTTTAGCACTAGTTACCTTTATTTAGTACTTTAGCCTTAGTTCCCTATATGCAGTACTTTAGCCCTAGTTCCCTATATGCAGTACTTTAGCCCTAGTTCCCCATATTTAGTCCTTTAGCCATAGTTCACCATATTTGATGCTTTAGCCCTCATTCCCGATATTTAGTACTTTAGCCCCAGTTCCCTATATGCAGTACTATAGCCCTAGTTACCCATATTTAGTACTTTAGCCCGAGTTACCCATATTTAGTACTTTAGCCCTAGTTAGCCATATTTCGGACTTTAACCGTAGTTCCCACTATTTAGTATTTTAGCCCTAGTTCCCCATATTTAGTACTTTAGCCCTAGTTCCCCATATTTAGTACTTTAGCCCTAGTTCCCAATATTTAGTACTTTAACCCGAGTTACCTTTATTTAGTACTTTAGCCCGAGTTCCCTATATGCAGTACTTTAGCCCTAGTATATGAAGAGGGTGGATACAGTATATGAAGAGGGGGACTACAGTATATTTAGAGGGGGATACAGTATATGAAGAGGGTGGATACAGTATATGAAGAGGGGGATACAGTATATGAAGAGGTGGATACAGTATATGAAGAGGGGGATACAGTATATGAAGGGGGGGCTACAGTATATGAAGAGGGGGGATACAGTATATGAAGAGGGAGGCTACAGTATATTTAGAGGGGGGGATACAGTATATGAAGAGGGGGTGCTACAGTATATTTAGAGGGGGGGATACAGTATATAAAGAGGGGGGCTACAGTATATTTAGAGGGGGGCTACAGTATATGAAGAGGGTTGGATACAGTATATGAAGATGGGGATACAGTATATGAAGAGGGAGGATACAGGATATGAAGAGGGGGATACAGTATATGAAGAGGGGGGGGGGGGCTACAGTATATTTAGAGGGGGATACAGTATATGAAGAGGGAGGCTACAGTATATTTAGAGGGGGATATAGTATATGAAGAGGGGGGCTACAGTTTATTTAGAGGGGGATACAGTATATGAAGAGGGGGGCTACAGTATATTTAGAGGGGGATACAGTATATGAAGAGGAGGGCTACAGTATATTTAGAGGGTGGATACAGTATATTTAGAGGGGGGCTACAGTATATTTAGAGGGGGGCTACAGTATATGACGCGGGGGGCTACAGTATATAACGAGGGGGATACAGTATTTGAAGAGGGGGCCTACAGTATATGAAGAGGGAGGCTACAGTATATGAAGAGGGGGGCTACAGTATATGAAGAGGGGGGCTACAGTATATGAAGAGGGGGGCTACAGTATATGAAGAGGGGGGCTACGGTATATGAAGAGGGTTGGATACAGTATATGAAGATGGGGATACAGTATATGAAGAGGGAGGATACAGGATATGAAGAGGGGGATACAGTCATGAAGAGGGGGGGGGGGCAACAGTATATTTAGAGGGGGATACAGTATATGAAGAGGAAGTCTACAATATATTTAGAGGGGGGATACAGTATATGAAGAGGGGGGCTACAGTATATTTAGAGGGGGGCTACAGTATATTTAGAGGGGGGCTACAGTATATTTAGAGGGGGGCTACAGTATATGAAGAGGGGGGCTACAGTATATTTAGAGGGGGATACAGTATATGAAGAGGAGGGCTACAGTATATTTAGAGGGTGGATACAGTATATTTAGAGGGGGGCTACAGTATATTTAGAGGGGGGCTACAGTATATGAAGAGGGGGGCTACAGTATATTTAGAGGGGGGATACAGTATATTTAGAGGGGGATTCAGTATTTGAAGAGGGGGATACAGTATATGAAGAGGGGGGGATACAGTATATGAAGAGGGGGGCTACAGTATATGAAGAGGGGGGCTACAGTATATGAAGAGGGGGGGATACAGTATATGAAGAGGGGGATACAGTATATGAAGAGGGGGATTCAGTATATGAAGAGGGGGGATACAGTATATGAAGATGATGACACAGTATATGAAGAGGGTTGGATACAGTATATGAAGATGAGGATACAGTATATGAAGAGGGGTCTACAGTATATTTAGAGGGGGGCTACCGTATATGAAGAGGGGGATACAGTATATGAAGAGTGGGGCTATAGTATATGAAGAGGGTTGGATACAGTATATGAAGATGGGGATACAGTATATGAAGAGGGTTGGATACAGAAAATGAAGATGAGGATACAGTATATGAAGAGTTGGCTACAGTATATTTAGAGGGGGGCAACAGTATACGAAGTTGGGGATACAGTATATGAAGAGGGGGGCTACAGTATATTTAGAGGGGGGCTACAGTATATGAAGAGGGGGGAGCTACAGTATATTTAGAGGGGGGCTACAGTTTATGAAGAGGGGGATTCAGTATATGAAGCGGGGGATACAGTATATGAAGAGGGGGATAAAGTATATGAAGAGGCGGGCCTCAGTATATGAAGAGGGGGGGCTACTGTATATTTAGAGGGGGGGCTACAGTATATGAAGAGGGAGGCTAGAGTATATTTAGAGGGTGGGATATAGTATATGAAGAGGGGGAAACAGTATATGAAGAGGGGTGCTACAGTATATGAAGAGGGGGGGGCTACAATATATTTAGAGGGGGGATACAGTATATTTAGAGGGGGGGGGATACAGTATATAAAGAGGGGGGGGCTACAGTATATTTAGAGGGGAGGATACAGTATATGAAGGAGGAGGCTAGAGTATATTTAGAGGGGGGGATATAGTATATGAAGAGGGGGATACAGTATATGAAGAGGGGGATACAGTATATGAAGAGGGGGATACAGTATATGAAGAGGGGGATACAGTCATTGAAGAGGGGATACATTATATGAAGAGGGGGGGGGGGTACAGTATATGAAGATGGGGATACAGTATATGAAGTGGGGGGGATACAGTAGATGAAGAGGCGGGCTATAGTATATGAAGAGGGGGATATAGTATATGAAGATGGGGATACAGGATATGAAGAGGGGGGCTACAGTATATGAAGAGGGAGGCTACAGTATATATAGAGGGGGGGATACAGTATATGAAGATGGGGATACAGTATATGAAGAGGGGGCTACAGTATATGAAGGGGGGGATACAGTATATGAAGAGGGTTGGATACAGAAAATGAAGAAGAGGATACAGTATATGAAGAGGGAGGCTACAGTATATATAGAGGGGGGATACAGTATATGAAGAGGGGGGGATACAGTGTATAAAGAGGAGGGCTACAGTATATTTAGAGGGGGGCTACAGTATATGAAGAGGGTTGGATACAGTATATGAAGAGGGGGCTACAGTATATGAAGCGGGGGGATACAGTATATGAAGATGAGGATACAGTATATGAAGAGAGTTGGATACAGTATATGAAGATGAGGATACAGTATATGAAGAGGGTTGGATACAGAAAATGAAGATGAGGATACAGTATATGAAGAGTTGGCTACAGTATATTTAGAGGGGGGCAACAGTATACGAAGTTGGGGATACAGTATATGAAGAGGGGGGCTACAGTATATTTAGAGGGGGGCTACAGTATATGAAGAGGGGGGGGCTACAGTATATTTAGAGGGGGGCTACAGTTTATGAAGAGGGGGATTCAGTATATGAAGCGGGGGATACAGTATATGAAGAGGGGGATAAAGTATATGAAGAGGCGGGCCTCAGTATATGAAGAGGGGGGGCTACTGTATATTTAGAGGGGGGGCTACAGTATATGAAGAGGGAGGCTAGAGTATATTTAGAGGGGGGATATAGTATATGAAGAGGGGGAAACAGTATATGAAGAGGGGTGCTACAGTATATGAAGAGGGGGGCTACAGTATATTTAGAGGCGGGATACAGTATATTTAGAGGGGGGGATACAGTATATAAAGAGGGGGGGCTACAGTATATTTAGAGGGGAGGATACAGTATATGAAGAGGAGGCTAGAGTATATTTAGAGGGGGGATATAGTATATGAAGAGGGGGATACAGTATATTTAGAGGGGGATACAGTATATGAAGAGGGGGATACAGTATATGAAGAGGGGGGCTACAGTATATTTAGAGGGGGATACAGTATATGAAGAGGGGGGCTACAGTATATTTAGAGGGGGATGCAGTATATGAAGAGGGAGGCTACAGTATATTTAGAGGGGGGCTACAGTATATTTAGAGGGTGCTACAGTATATTCAGAGGGGGCCTACAGTATATGAAGAGGGGGGCTGCAGTATATATGGAGGGTGGATATAGTATATTTAGAGGGGGGCTAAAGTATATTTAGAGGGGGGCTACAATATATTTAGAGGGAGGCTACAGTATATTTAGAGGGGGGTTAGAGTATATGAAGAGGGTGATAAAGTACATGAAGAGGGGGGGCTACAGTATATTTAGAGGGAGGCTACAGTATATTTAGAGGGGATACAGTATATGTAGAGGGTGATAAAGTACATGAAGAGGGGGGCTACAGTATATTTAGAGGGAGGCTACAGTATATGAAGAGGGGGATACAGTATATGAAGAGGGGGATACAGTATATGAAGAGGGGGGCTACAGTATATTTAGAGGGGGATACAGTATATGTAGAGGGGGATACAGTATATGAAGAGGGGGGCTACAGTATATTTAGAGGGGGATACAGTATATGAAGAGGGGGGCTACAGTATATTTAGAGGGGGATACAGTATATGAAGAGGGAGGCTACAGTATATTTAGAGGGGATACAGTGTATGAAGAGGGGGGGGCTACAGTATATTTAGAGGGGGCTACAGTATATGAAGAGGGAGGCTACAGTATATTTAGAGGGGGATACAGTGTATGAAGAGGAGGGCTACAGTATATTTAGAGGGGGATACAGTATATGAAGAGGGAGGCTACAGTATATTTAGAGGGGGATACAGTGTATGAAGAGGGGGGGGCTACAGTATATTTAGAGGGGGGCTACAGTATATTTAGAGGGGGGCTACAGTATATGAAGAGGGTGGATACAGTATATTTAGAGGGGGGCTACAGTATATTTAGAGGGGGCTACAGTATATTTAGAGGGGGGCTACTGTATATGAAGAGTGGGGCTCCTGTATATTTAGAGGGTGCTACAGTATATTCAGAGGGGGCCTACAGTATATGAAGAGGGGGCTACAGTATAAATGGAGGGTGGATATAGTATATTTCGAGGGGGCTACAGTATATTTAGAGGGGGCTACAGTATATTTAGAGGAGGCTACAATATATGAAGAGGGAGGCTACAGTATATTTAGAGGGGGCTACAGTATATGAAGAGGGAGGCTACAGTATATTTAGAGGGGATACAGTATATAAAGAGGGAGCTACAGTATATTTAGAGGGGATACAGTATATGAAGAGGGGGATACAGTATATTTAGAGGGGGGATATAGTATATAAAGAGGGGAGCTACAGTATATTTAGAGTTGGATACAGTATATGAAGAGGGAGGCTACAGTATATTTAGAGGGGGATACAGTGTATGAAGAGGAGGGCTACAGTATATTTAGAGGGTGGATACAGTATATTTAGAGGGGGGCTACAGTATATTTAGAGGGGGGCTACAGTATATTTAGAGGGGGGCTACTGTATATGAAGAGTGGGGCTCCTGTATATTTAGAGGGTGCTACAGTATATTCAGAGGGGGCCTACAGTATATGAAGAGGGGGGCTACAGTATAAATGGAGGGTGGATATAGTATATTTCGAGGGGGGCTACAGTATATTTAGAGGGGGGCTACAGTATATTTAGAGGGAGGCTACAATATATTTAGAGGGAGGCTACAGTATATTTAGAGGGAGGCTACAGTATATGAAGAGGGAGGCTACAGTATATTTAGAGGGGGGCTACAGTATATGAAGAGGGAGGCTACAGTATATTTAGAGGGGGATACAGTATATAAAGAGGGGAGCTACAGTATATTTAGAGTTGGATACAGTATATGAAGAGGGGGGCTACAGTATATTTAGAGGGTGCTACAGTATATTCAGAGGGGGCCTACAGTATATGAAGAGGGGGGCTACAGTATAAATGGAGGGTGGATATAGTAATAATATAAATAATATATGCCATTTAGCAGACGCTTTTATCCAAAGCGACTTACAGTCATGTGTGCATACATTCTACGTATGGGTGGTCCCGGGAATTGAACCCACTACCCTGGCATTACAAGCGCCATGCTCTACCAACTGAGCTACAGAAGGACCAGTATATTAGTATATAGTATAGTAGTATAGTAGTATATTTCGAGGGGGGCTACAGTATATTTAGAGGGGGGCTACAGTATATTTAGAGGGAGGCTACAATATATGAAGAGGGAGGCTACAGTATATTTAGAGGGGGGCTACAGTATATGAAGAGGGAGGCTACAGTATATTTAGAGGGAGGCTACAGTATATTTAGAGGGGGGCTACAGTATATGAAGAGGGAGGCTACAGTATATTTAGAGGGGGATACAGTATATAAAGAGTGGAGCTACAGTATATTTAGAGGGGGATACAGTATATGAAGAGGGGGGCTACAGTATATTTAGAGGGGGCTACAGTATATGAAGAGAGTTGGATACAGTATATGAAGAGGGTTGGATACAGTATATTTAGAGGGGGATACAGTGTATGAAGAGGAGGGCTACAGTATATTTAGAGGGTGGATACAGTATATTTAGAGGGGGGCTACAGTATATTTAGAGGGGGGCTACAGTATATTTAGAGGGGGGCTACTGTATATGAAGAGTGGGGCTCCTGTATATTTAGAGGGTGCTACAGTATATTCAGAGGGGGCCTACAGTATATGAAGAGGGGGGCTACAGTATAAATGGAGGGTGGATATAGTATATTTCGAGGGGGGCTACAGTATATTTAGAGGGGGCTACAGTATATTTAGAGGAGGCTACAATATATTTAGAGGAGGCTACAGTATATTTAGAGGGAGGCTACAGTATATGAAGAGGGAGGCTACAGTATATTTAGAGGGGGGCTACAGTATATGAAGAGGGAGGCTACAGTATATTTAGAGGGGGATACAGTATGTAAAGAGGGGAGCTACAGTATATTTAGAGTTGGATACAGTATATGAAGAGGGGGGCTACAGTATATTTAGAGGGGGCTACAGTATATGAAGAGAGTTGGATACAGTACATGAAGAGGGTTGGATACAGTATATGAAGAGGGAGGATACAGGATATGAAGAGGGGGATAAAGTATATGAAGAGGGGGGGCTACAGTATATTTAGAGGGGGATACAGTATATGAAGAAGGGGGCTACAGTATATTTAGAGCGGGATACAGTATATGAAGAGGGAGGCTACAGTATATTTAGAGGGGGGCTACAGTATATTTAGAGGGTGCTACAGTATATTCAGAGGGGGCCTACAGTATATGAAGAGGGGGGCTACAGTATATATGGAGGGTGGATATAGTATATTTAGAGGGGGGCTACAGTATATTTAGAGGGGGGCTACAATATATTTAGAGGGGGGTTAGAGTATATTTAGAGGGGGGCTACAGTATATGAAGAGGGAGGCTACAGTATATTTAGAGGGGGGCTACAGTGTATGAAGAGGGAGGCTACAGTATATGTAGAGTGGGATACAGTATATGAAGAGGGGGGCTACAGTATATTTAGAGGGGGGATACAGTATATGTAGAGTGGGATACAGTATATGAAGAGGGGGGCTACAGTATATTTAGAGTGGGATACAGTATATGAAGAGGGGGGCTACAGTATATTTAGAGGGGGATACAGTATATGAAGAGGGAGGCTACAGTATACAGTATATGAAGAGGGGGGCTACAGTATATTTAGAGGGGGATACAGTATATGAAGAGGGGCTATAGTATATTTAGAGGGGATACAGTATATGAAGAGGAGGGCTACAGTATATTTATAGGGTGGATACAGTATATTTAGAGGGGGGCTACAGTATATTTAGAGGGGGCTACAGTATATTTAGAGGGGGCTACTGTATATGAAGAGGGGGCTCCTGTATATTTAGAGGTGCTACAGTATATTCAGAGGGCCTACAGTATATGAAGAGGGGGCTACAGTATAAATGGAGGTGGATATAGTATATTTCGAGGGGGCTACAGTATATTTAGAGGGGGCTACAGTATATTTAGAGGGAGGCTACAATATATGAAGAGGGGAGGCTACAGTATATTTAGAGGGGGGCTACAGTATATGAAGAGGGAGGCTACAGTATATTTAGAGGGGGATACAGTATATGAAGAGGGGGGATACAGTATATTTAGAGGGGGGATATAGTATATAAAGAGGGGAGCTACAGTATATTTAGAGTTGGATACAGTATATGAAGAGGGGGGCTACAGTATATTTAGAGGGTGGATACAGTATACGAAGAGGGGGGCTACAGTATATTTAGAGGAGGATACAGTATATAAAGAGGCGGGCTACAGTATATGAAGAGGAGGGATACAGTATATTTAGAGGGTGGATACAGTATACGAAGAGGGGGGCTACAGTATATTTAGAGGAGGATACAGTATATGAAGAGGGGGCTACAGTATATTTAGAGGAGGCTACAGTATATTTAGAGGGGGCTACAGTGTATGAAGAGGGGATACAGTATATGAAGAGGGGGGATACAGTATATGAAGAGGGGGGATACAGTATATAAAGAGGGAGCTACAGTGTATGAAGAGGGGATACAGTATATGAAGAGGGGGATACAGTATATGAAGAGGGGGGATACAGTATATGAAGAGGGGGATACAGTATATGAAGAGGGGGCTACAGTATATGAAGAGGGGGATACAGTATATTTAGAGGGGGCTACAGTATATTTAGAGGGGGGCTACAGTGTATGAAGAGGGGGCCTACAGTATATGAAGAGGGGGGATACAGTATATTTAGAGGGGGATACAGTATATAAAGAGGGGAGCTACAGTATATTTAGAGGGGGATACAGTATATGAAGAGGGGGGGATACAGTATATTTAGAGGGGGGATATAGTATATAAAGAGGGGAGCTACAGTATATTTAGAGTTGGATACAGTATATGAAGAGGGGGGCTACAGTATATTTAGAGGGGGGCTACAGTATATTTAGAGGGGGGCTACTGTATATGAAGAGTGGGGCTCCTGTATATTTAGAGTGTGCTACAGTATATTCAGAGGGGGCCTACAGTATATGAAGAGGGGGGCTACAGTATAAATGGAGGGTGGATATAGTATATTTCGAGGGGGGCTACAGTATATTTAGAGGGGGGCTACAGTATATTTAGAGGGAGGCTACAATATATGAAGAGGGAGGCTACAGTATATTTAGAGGGGGGCTACAGTATATGAAGAGGGATGCTACAGTATATTTAGAGGGGGATACAGTATATAAAGAGGGGAGCTACAGTATATTTAGAGGGGGATACAGTATATGAAGAGGGGGGATACAGTATATTTAGAGGGGGATATAGTATATAAAGAGGGGAGCTACAGTATATTTAGAGTTGGATACAGTATATGAAGAGGGGGGCTACAGTATATTTAGAGGGGGCTACAGTATATGAAGAGAGTTGGATACAGTATATGAAGAGGGTTGGATACAGTATATGAAGAGGGAGGATACAGGATATGAAGAGGGGGATAAAGTATATGAAGAGGGAGGCTACAGTATATTTAGAGGGGGATACAGTATATGAAGAGGGGGGATACAGTATATTTAGAGGGGGGATATAGTATATAAAGAGGGGAGCTACAGTATATTTAGAGTTGGATACAGTATATGAAGAGGGGGGCTACAGTATATTTAGAGGGGGCTACAGTATATGAAGAGAGTTGGATACAGTATATGAAGAGGGTTGGATACAGTATATGAAGAGGGAGGATACAGGATATGAAGAGGGGATAAAGTATATGAAGAGGGGATACAGTATATTTAGAGGGGGATATAGTATATAAAGAGGGAGCTACAGTATATTTAGAGTTGGATACAGTATATGAAGAGGGGGCTACAGTATATGAAGAGGGGGCTGCAGTATATATGGAGGGTGGATATAGTATATTTAGAGGGCTAAAGTATATTTAGAGGGGGCTACAATATATTTAGAGGAGGCTACAGTATATTTAGAAGGGGTTAGAGTATATGAAGAGGGTGATAAAGTACATGAAGAGGGGGGCTACAGTATATTTAGAGGGAGGCTACAGTATATGAAGAGGGGATACAGTATATGAAGAGGGGATACAGTATATGAAGAGGGGGGCTACAGTATATTTAGAGGGGGATACAGTATATGAAGAGGGGGGCTACAGTATATTTAGAGGGGGGCTACAGTATATGAAGAGGGAGGCTATAGTATATTTAGAGGGGGATACAGTATATGAAGAGGAGGGCTACAGTATATTTAGAGGGTGGATACAGTATATTTAGAGGGGGGCTACAGTATATTTAGAGGGGGGCTACAGTATATTTAGAGGGGGGCTACTGTATATGAAGAGGGGGGCTCCTGTATATTTAGAGGGTGCTACAGTATATTCAGAGGGGGCCTACAGTATATGAAGAGGGGGGCTACAGTATAAATGGAGGGTGGATATAGTATATTTCGAGGGGGGCTACAGTATATTTAGAGGGGGGCTACAGTATATTTAGAGGGAGGCTACAATATATGAAGAGGGAGGCTACAGTATATTTAGAGGGGGGCTACAGTATATGAAGAGGGAGGCTACAGTATATTTAGAGGGGGATACAGTATATGAAGAGGGGGGATACAGTATATTTAGAGGGGGGATATAGTATATAAAGAGGGGAGCTACAGTATATTTAGAGTTGGATACAGTATATGAAGAGGGGGGCTACAGTATATTTAGAGGGTGGATACAGTATACGAAGAGGGGGGCTACAGTATATTTAGAGGAGGATACAGTATATAAAGAGGCGGGCTACAGTATATGAAGAGGAGGGATACAGTATATTTAGAGGGTGGATACAGTATACGAAGAGGGGGGCTACAGTATATTTAGAGGAGGATACAGTATATGAAGAGGGGGGCTACAGTATATTTAGAGGGAGGCTACAGTATATTTAGAGGGGGGCTACAGTGTATGAAGAGGGGGATACAGTATATGAAGAGGGGGGGATACAGTATATGAAGAGGGGGATACAGTATATAAAGAGGGGAGCTACAGTGTATGAAGAGGGGGATACAGTATATGAAGAGGGGATACAGTATATGAAGAGGGGGATACAGTATATGAAGAGGGGGATACAGTATATGAAGAGGGGGGAGGCTACAGTATATGAAGAGGGGGGCTACAGTATATGAAGAGGGGGATACAGTATATTTAGAGGGGGCTACAGTATATTTAGAGGGCTACAGTGTATGAAGAGGGGGCCTACAGTATATGAAGAGGGGGATACAGTATATTTAGAGGGGGATACAGTATATAAAGAGGGGAGCTACAGTATATTTAGAGGGGGATACAGTATATGAAGAGGGGGATACAGTATATTTAGAGGGGGGATATAGTATATAAAGAGGGGAGCTACAGTATATTTAGAGTTGGATACAGTATATGAAGAGGGGGGCTACAGTATATTTAGAGGGGGGCTACAGTATATTTAGAGGGGGGCTACTGTATATGAAGAGTGGGGCTCCTGTATATTTAGAGTGTGCTACAGTATATTCAGAGGGGGCCTACAGTATATGAAGAGGGGGGCTACAGTATAAATGGAGGGTGGATATAGTATATTTCGAGGGGGGCTACAGTATATTTAGAGGGGGGCTACAGTATATTTAGAGGGAGGCTACAATATATGAAGAGGGAGGCTACAGTATATTTAGAGGGGGGCTACAGTATATGAAGAGGGATGCTACAGTATATTTAGAGGGGGATACAGTATATAAAGAGGGGAGCTACAGTATATTTAGAGGGGATACAGTATATGAAGAGGGGGATACAGTATATTTAGAGGGGGATATAGTATATAAAGAGGGGAGCTACAGTATATTTAGAGTTGGATACAGTATATGAAGAGGGGGCTACAGTATATTTAGAGGGCTACAGTATATGAAGAGAGTTGGATACAGTATATGAAGAGGGTTGGATACAGTATATGAAGAGGAGGATACAGGATATGAAGAGGGGATAAAGTATATGAAGAGGGAGGCTACAGTATATTTAGAGGGGATACAGTATATGAAGAGGGGATACAGTATATTTAGAGGGGATATAGTATATAAAGAGGGGAGCTACAGTATATTTAGAGTTGGATACAGTATATGAAGAGGGGGGCTACAGTATATTTAGAGGGGGCTACAGTATATGAAGAGAGTTGGATACAGTATATGAAGAGGGTTGGATACAGTATATGAAGAGGGAGGATACAGGATATGAAGAGGGGGATAAAGTATATGAAGAGGGGGGATACAGTATATTTAGAGGGGGGATATAGTATATAAAGAGGGGAGCTACAGTATATTTAGAGTTGGATACAGTATATGAAGAGGGGGGCTACAGTATATGAAGAGGGGGGCTGCAGTATATATGGAGGGTGGATATAGTATATTTAGAGGGGGGCTAAAGTATATTTAGAGGGGGGCTACAATATATTTAGAGGGAGGCTACAGTATATTTAGAGGGGGTTAGAGTATATGAAGAGGGTGATAAAGTACATGAAGAGGGGGCTACAGTATATTTAGAGGGAGGCTACAGTATATGAAGAGGGGATACAGTATATGAAGAGGGGGATACAGTATATGAAGAGGGGGGCTACAGTATATTTAGAGGGAGGATACAGTATATGTAGAGGGGATACAGTATATGAAGAGGGGGCTACAGTATATTTAGAGGGGATACAGTATATGAAGAGGGGGCTACAGTATATTTAGAGGGGATACAGTATATGAAGAGGGAGGCTACAGTATATTTAGGGGATACAGTGTATGAAGAGGGGGGCTACAGTATATTTAGAGGGGGCTACAGTATATGAAGAGGAGGCTACAGTATATTTAGAGGGGATACAGTGTATGAAGAGGAGGGCTACAGTATATTTAGAGGGTGGATACAGTATATTTAGAGGGGGCTACAGTATATTTAGAGGGGGCTACAGTATATTTAGAGGGGGCTACTGTATATGAAGAGTGGGGCTCCTGTATATTTAGAGGGTGCTACAGTATATTCAGAGGGGGCCTACAGTATATGAAGAGGGGGGCTACAGTATAAATGGAGGGTGGATATAGTATATTTCGAGGGGGGCTACAGTATATTTAGAGGGGGGCTACAGTATATTTAGAGGGAGGCTACAATATATGAAGAGGGAGGCTACAGTATATTTAGAGGGAGGCTACAGTATATTTAGAGGGGGGCTACAGTATATGAAGAGGGAGGCTACAGTATATTTAGAGGGGGATACAGTATATAAAGAGGGGAGCTACAGTATATTTAGAGGGGGATACAGTATATGAAGAGGGGGATACAGTATATTTAGAGGGGGGATATAGTATATAAAGAGGGGAGTTACAGTATATTTAGAGTTGGATACAGTATATGAAGAGGGGGCTACAGTATATTTAGAGGGCTACAGTATATGAAGAGTTGGATACAGTATATGAAGAGGGTTGGATACAGTATATGAAGAGGGAGGATACAGGATATGAAGAGGGGGATACAGGATATGAAGAGGGAGGCTACAGTATATTTAGAGCGGGATACAGTATATGAAGAGGGGGGGGGGGGCTACAGTATATTTAGAGGGGGCTACAGTATATGAAGAGGAGGCTAAAGTATATTTAGAGGGGATACAGTGTATGAAGAGGAGGGCTACAGTATATTTAGAGGGTGGATACAGTATATTTAGAGGGCTACAGTATATTTAGAGGGGGCTACAGTATATTTAGAGGGGGGCTACTGTATATGAAGAGTGGGGCTCCTGTATATTTAGAGGGTGCTACAGTATATTCAGAGGGCCTACAGTATATGAAGAGGGGCTACAGTATAAATGGAGGGTGGATATAGTATATTTCGAGGGGGCTACAGTATATTTAGAGGGGGCTACAGTATATTTAGAGGAGGCTACAATATATGAAAAGGAGGCTACAGTATATTTAGAGGGGGCTACAGTATATGAAGAGGAGGCTACAGTATATTTAGAGGGGATACAGTATATAAAGAGGGAGCTACAGTATATTTAGAGGGGATACAGTATATGAAGAGGGGGATACAGTATATTTAGACGGGGGATATAGTATATAAAGAGGGGAGCTACAGTATATTTAGAGTTGGATACAGTATATGAAGAGGGGGCTACAGTATATTTAGAGGGGCTACAGTATATGAAGAGTTGGATACAGTATATGAAGAGGGTTGGATACAGTATATGAAGAGGGAGGATACAGGATATGAAGAGGGGGATAAAGTATATGAAGAGGGAGGCTACAGTATATTTAGAGGGGGATACAGTATATGAAGAGGGGGGGCTACAGTATATTTAGAGGGGGGCTACAGTATATGAAGAGGGAGGCTACAGTATATTTAGAGGGGGATACAGTGTATGAAGAGGAGGGCTACAGTATATTTAGAGGGTGGATACAGTATATTTAGAGGGGGCTACAGTATATTTAGAGGGGGGCTACTGTATATGAAGAGTGGGGCTCCTGTATATTTAGAGAGTGCTACAGTATATTCAGAGGGGGCCTACAGTATATGAAGAGGGGGGCTACAGTATAAATGGAGGGTGGATATAGTATATTTCGAGGGGGGCTACAGTATATTTAGAGGGGGGCTACAGTATATTTAGAGGGAGGCTACAATATATGAAGAGGGAGGCTACAGTATATTTAGAGGGGGGCTACAGTATATGAAGAGGAGGCTACAGTATATTTAGAGGGGGGCTACAGTATATGAAGAGGGAGGCTACAGTATATTTAGAGGGGGATACAGTATATAAAGAGGGGAGCTACAGTATATTTAGAGTAGGATACAGTATATGAAGAGGGGGGCTACAGTATATTTAGAGGGGCTACAGTATATGAAGAGAGTTGGATACAGTATATGAAGAGGGTTGGATACAGTATATGAAGAGGAGGATACAGGATATGAAGAGGGGATAAAGTATATGAAGAGGGGGCTACAGTATATTTAGAGGGGATACAGTATATGAAGAAGGGGCTACAGTATATTTAGAGCGGGATACAGTATATGAAGAGGAGGCTACAGTATATTTAGAGGGGGCTACAGTATATTTAGAGGGTGCTACAGTATATTCAGAGGGGCCTACAGTATATGAAGAGGGGGCTACAGTATATATGGAGGGTGGATATAGTATATTTAGAGGGGGCTACAGTATATTTAGAGGGGGCTACAATATATTTAGAGGAGGCTACAGTATATTTAGAGGGGTGTTAGAGTATATTTAGAGGGGGGCTACAGTATATGAAGAGGGAGGCTACAGTATATTTAGAGGGGGGCTACAGTGTATGAAGAGGGAGGCTACAGTATATTTAGAGGGGGATACAGTATATAAAGAGGGGAGCTACAGTATATTTAGAGGGGGGATACAGTATATGTAGAGTTGGATACAGTATATGAAGAGGGGGCTACAGTATATTTAGAGGGGGATACAGTATATGTAGAGTGGGATACAGTATATGAAGAGGGGGGCTACAGTATATTTAGAGGGGGATACAGTATATGAAGAGGGGGCTACAGTATATTTAGAGGGGGATACAGTATATGAAGAGGGAGGCTACAGTATATTTAGAGGGGGATACAGTATATGAAGAGGGGGGCTACAGTATATTTAGAGGGGGGCTACAGTATATGGTCCTTCTGTAGCTCAGTTGGTAGAGCATGGCGCTTGTAACGCCAGGGTAGTGGGTTCGATCCCCGGGACCAGCCATACGTAGAATGTATGCACACATGACTGTAAGTCGCTTTGGATAAAAGCGTCTGCTAAATGGCATATATTATTATTATATTATTATATGAAGAGGGAGGCTATAGTATATTTAGAGGGGGATACAGTATATGAAGAGGAGGCCTACAGTATATTTAGAGGGTGGATACAGTATATGAAGAGAGGCTAAAGTATATTTAGAGGGGATACAGTATATTTAGAGGGGGTGTATGAAGAGGAGGGCTACTGTATATTTAGAGGGGGCTCCTGTATATTTAGAGGCTACTGTATGCTACAGTATATATTCAGAGGGCCTACAGTATATGAAGAGGGGGCTATATAAATGGAGGGTGGATATAGTATATTTAGGGGGCTACAGTATATTTAGAGGGGCTACAGTATATTTAGAGGGGCTACAATATATGAAGAGGACAGTATATTTAGAGGGGGCTACAGTATATGAAGAGGGGGCTACAGTATATTTAGAGGGGGGCTACAGTATATGAAGAGGGATACAGTATATTTAGAGGGGGATATAGTATATAAGTATATTTTAGAGGGGGATACAGTATATGAAGAGGGGCTACAGTATATTTAGAGGGTGGATACAGTATATAAAGGGGGTGCTACAGTATATTTAGAGTTGGCAGTATATGAAGAGGGGGCTACAGTATATTTAGAGGGGCTACAGTATATGAAGAGAGTACAGTATATTATATGAAGAGGGAGGATAAAGTATATTTAGAGGGGGATACAGTATATGAAGAGGGGGGCTACAGTTTATTTAGAGGGGATACAGTATATGAAGAGGGGGCAGTATATTTAGAGCGGGATACAGTATATAAGAGGGGAGCTACAGTATATTTAGAGGGGGCTACAGTATATTTAGTGCTATTATATTCAGAGGGGGCCTACAGTATATGAAGAGGGGGCTACAGTATATATGGAGGGTGGATATAGTATATTTAGAGGGGGCTACAGTATATTTAGAGGGGGCTACAGTATATTTAGAGGATACAGTATATTTAGAGGGGGTTACAGTATATTTAGAGGGGGCTACAGTATATGAAGAGGAGGCTACAGTATATTTAGAGGGGGGCTACAGTATATGAAGAGGGAGGCTACAGTATATTTAGAGGGGATACAGTATATAAAGAGGGCTACAGTATACAGTATATGTATAGAGAGGGATACAGTATATGAAGAGGGGGCTACAGTATATTTAGAGGGGGATACAGTATATGTAGAGTGGATACAGTATATGAAGAGGGGGCTACAGTATATTTAGAGGGGGATACAGTATATGAAGAGGGGGCTACAGTATATTTAGAGGGGGCTACAGTATATTTAGAACAGTGTATGAAGAGGGGATACAGTATATAAGAGGGGGATACAGTATATGAAGAGGGGGATACAGTATATAAAGAGGGGATACAGTATATGAAGAGGGGGCTACAGTATATGAAGAGGGGATACAGTATATTTAGAGGGGGCTACAGTATATTTAGAGGGGCTACAGTATATGAAGAGGGGGGATACAGTATATGAAGAGGGGGATACAGTATATGAAGAGGGGCTACAGTATATGAAGAGGGGGATACAGTATATTTAGAGGGCTACAGTATATTTAGAGGGGGCTACAGTGTATGAAGAGGGCTACAGTATATTTAGAGGGTGATACAGTATATGAAGAGGGAGCTACAGTATATTTAGAGGGGGCTACAGTATATTTAGAGGGGACAGTATATTTAGAGGGGGGTACAGTATATGAAGAGGGGCTACAGTATATTTAGAGGGGGATACAGTATATGAAGAGGGGATACAGTATATTTAGAAGAGGGGATTCAGTATATGAAGAGGGGGCTACAGTATATTTAGAGGAGGCTACAGTATATGAAGAGGATTCAGTATATGAAGAGGGGATACAGTATATGAAGAGGGGGATACAGTATATGAAGAGGGGGCTACAGTATATTTAAGAGGGTATATGAAGAGAGTTGGATACAGTATATGAAGAGGAGGATAAAGTATATGAAGAGGGGGATAAAGTAGAAGGGGGCTACAGTATATTTAGAGGGGGATACAGTATATGAAGAAGGGGGCTACAGTATATTTAGAGCGGGATACAGTATATGAAGAGGGAGGCTACAGTATATTTAGAGGGGGGCTACAGTATATTTAGAGGGTGCTACAGTATATTCAGAGGGGGCCTACAGTATATGAAGAGGGGGGCTACAGTATATATGGAGGGTGGATATAGTATATTTAGAGGGGGGCTACAGTATATTTAGAGGGGGGCTACAATATATTTAGAGGGAGGCTACAGTATATTTAGAGGGGTGTTAGAGTATATTTAGAGGGGGGCTACAGTATATGAAGAGGGAGGCTACAGTATATTTAGAGGGGGGCTACAGTGTATGAAGAGGGAGGCTACAGTATATTTAGAGGGGGATACAGTATATAGAGAGGGGAGCTACAGTATATTTAGAGGGGGGATACAGTATATGTAGAGTTGGATACAGTATATGAAGAGGGGGCTACAGTATATTTAGAGGGGGATACAGTATATGTAGAGTGGGATACAGTATATGAAGAGGGGGCTACAGTATATTTAGAGGGGATACAGTATATGAAGAGGGGGAGGGGCTACAGTATATTTAGAGGGGGCTACAGTGTATGAAGAGGGGATACAGTATATAAAGAAGTATATGAAGGGGGGATACAGTATATAAAGAGATACAGTATATGAAGGGGCTACAGTATATGAAGAGGGGGATACAGTATATGAAGAGGGGGCTACAGTATATTTAGAGGGGGCTACAGTGTATGAAGAGGGGGATACAGTATATAAAGAGGGGGATACAGTATATGGGGGCTACAGTATATGAAGAGGGGATACAGTATATTTAGAGACTACAGTATATTTAGAGGGGCTACAGTGTATGAAGAGGGGGCTACAGTATATTTAGAGGGTGTGATACAGTATATAAGAGGGAGCTACAGTATATTTAGAGGGGGCTACAGTATATTTAGAGGGCTACAGTGTATGAAGAGGGGATACAGTATATAAAGATGGGGGATACAGTATATGAAGAGGGGGATACAGTATATAAAGAGGGGGATACAGTATATGAAGAGGGGGCTACAGTATATGAAGAGGGGGATACAGTATATTTAGAGGGGGCTACAGTATATTTAGAGGGGGCTACAGTGTATGAAGAGGGGGATACAGTATATGAAGAGGGGGATACAGTATATGAAGAGGGGGCTACAGTATATGAAGAGGGGGATACAGTATATTTAGAGGGGGGCTACAGTATATTTAGAGGGGGCTACAGTGTATGAAGAGGGGGGCTACAGTATATTTAGAGGGTGTGATACAGTATATAAAGAGGTGAGCTACAGTATATTTAGAGGGGGGCTACAGTATATTTAGAGGGGGGAGACAGTATATTTAGAGGGGGGGGTACAGTATATGAAGAGGGGGGGTTACAGTATATTTAGAGGGGGGATACAGTATATGAAGAGGGGGATACAGTATATGAAGAGGGGGATTCAGTATATGAAGAGGGGGGCTACAGTATATTTAGAGGGAGGCTACAGTGTATGAAGAGGGTGATTCAGTATATGAAGAGGGGGATACAGTATATGAGGAGGGGGGGATACAGTATATGAAGAGGGGGGCTACAGTATATTTAGAGGGGGCTACAGTATATGAAGAGAGTTGGATACAGTATATGAAGAGGGAGGATAAAGTATATGAAGAGGGGGGGATAAAGTATATGAAGAGGGGGGGCTACAGTATATTTAGAGGGGGATACAGTATATGAAGAAGGGGGCTACAGTATATTTAGAGCGGGATACAGTATATGAAGAGGGAGGCTACAGTATATTTAGAGGGGGGCTACAGTATATTTAGAGGGTGCTACAGTATATTCAGAGGGGGCCTACAGTATATGAAGAGGGGGGCTACAGTATATATGGAGGGTGGATATAGTATATTTAGAGGGGGGCTACAGTATATTTAGAGGGGGGCTACAATATATTTAGAGGGAGGCTACAGTATATTTAGAGGGGTGTTAGAGTATATTTAGAGGGGGGCTACAGTATATGAAGAGGGAGGCTACAGTATATTTAGAGGGGGGCTACAGTGTATGAAGAGGGAGGCTACAGTATATTTAGAGGGGGATACAGTATATAAAGAGGGGAGCTACAGTATATTTAGAGGGGGGATACAGTATATGTAGAGTTGGATACAGTATATGAAGAGGGGGGCTACAGTATATTTAGAGGGGGGATACAGTATATGTAGAGTGGGATACAGTATATGAAGAGGGGGGCTACAGTATATTTAGAGGGGGATACAGTATATGAAGAGGGGGCTACAGTATATTTAGAGGGGGGCTACAGTATATTTAGAGGGGGGCTACAGTGTATGAAGAGGGGGATACAGTATATAAAGAGGGGGGATACAGTATATGAAGAGGGGGGATACAGTATATAAAGAGGGGGGATACAGTATATGAAGAGGGGGGCTACAGTATATGAAGAGGGGGATACAGTATATTTAGAGGGGGGCTACAGTATATTTAGAGGGGGGCTACAGTGTATGAAGAGGGGGATACAGTATATAAAGAGGGGGGATACAGTATATGAAGAGGGGGGCTACAGTATATGAAGAGGGGGGATACAGTATATTTAGAGGGGGCTACAGTATATTTAGAGGGGGCTACAGTGTATGAAGAGGGGGGCTACAGTATATTTAGAGGGTGTGATACAGTATATAAAGAGGTGAGCTACAGTATATTTAGAGGGGGGCTACAGTATATTTAGAGGGGGGAGACAGTATATTTAGAGGGGGGGGTACAGTATATGAAGAGGGGGGGTTACAGTATATTTAGAGGGGGGATACAGTATATGAAGAGGGGGATACAGTATATGAAGAGGGGGATTCAGTATATGAAGAGGGGGCTACAGTATATTTAGAGGGAGGCTACAGTGTATGAAGAGGGTGATTCAGTATATGAAGAGGGGGATACAGTATATGAGGAGGGGGGATACAGTATATGAAGAGGGGGCTACAGTACATGAAGAGGGGGCTACAGTATATGAAGAGAGCTTATATTTAGAGATACAGTATATAAAGAGGGGGCTACGGTATATTTAGAGGGGGATACAGTATATGAAGAGGGGGCTACAGTATATTTAGAGGGGATACAGTATATAAAGAGGGGAGCTACAGTATATTTAGAGGGGTACAGTATATGAAGAGGGGCTACAGGGGGCCACAGTATTTTAGAGGGGCTACAGTATATGAAGAGGGGAGGCTACAGTATATTTAGAGGGGGGGATACAGTATATAAGAGGGGGCAACAGTATATTTAGAGGGGGATACAGTATATGAAGAGGGGGGGCTACAGTATATTTAGAGGGGGATACAGTGTATAAAGAGGGGAGCTACAGTATATTTAGAGGGGGATACAGTATATGAAGAGGGGGGGCTACAGGGGGGCCACAGTATTTTTAGAGGGGGGCTACAGTATATGAATAGGGAGGCTACAGTATATTAAGAGGTGGGGATACAGTATATAAAGAGGGTAGCAACAGTATATTTAGAGGGGGATACAGTATATGAAGAGGGGGGGCTACAGTATATTTAGAGGAGGATACAGTATATGAAGAGGGGGGCTACAGTATATAAAGAGAGGGGCTACAGTGTATTTAGAGGGGGATACAGTATATTTATAGGGGGATACAGTGTATGAAGAGGGGGCTACAGTATATTTTGAGGGGGGAATACAGTATATTTAGAGGGGGATACAGTGTATGAAGAGGGGGCTACAGTATATTTAGAGGGGGGATACAGTATATAAAGAGGGGGCTACAGTATATTTAGAGGGGGATACAGTATATGAAGATGGGGGTTACAGTATATGAAGAGGGGGATACAGTATATGAAGAGGGGATACAGTAAATGAAGAGGCGGGCTACAGTATATGAAGAGGGGGATACAGTATATGAAGAGGGGGCTACAGTATATGAAGAGGGGGATACAGTATATGAAGAGGGTGATTCAGTATATGAAGAGGGGGATACAGTATATGAGGAGGGGGGGATACAGTATATGAAGAGGGGGGCTACAGTATATGAAGAGGGGGATACAGTATATTTAGAGGGGGGGTACAGTATATGAAGAGGGGGGGTTACAGTATATTTAGAGGGGGGATACAGTATATGAAGAGGGGGATACAGTATATGAAGAGGGGGATTCAGTATATGAAGAGGGGGGCTACAGTATATTTAGAGGGAGGCTACAGTGTATGAAGAGGGTGATTCAGTATATGAAGAGGGGGATACAGTATATGAGGAGGGGGGGATACAGTATATGAAGAGGGGGGCTACAGTACATGAAGAGGGGGATACAGTATATGAAGAGGGGAGCTACAGTATATTTAGAGGGGGATACAGTATATAAAGAGGGGGCTACGGTATATTTAGAGGGGGGCTACAGTATATGAAGAGGGAGGCTACAGTATATTTAGAGGGGGATACAGTGTATAAAGAGGGGAGCTACAGTATATTTAGAGGGGGGTACAGTATATGAAGAGGGGGCTATATTTTTAGAGGGGGGCTACAGTATATGAAGAGGGAGGCTACAGTATATTTAGAGGGGGGGATACAGTATATAAAGAGGGTAGCAACAGTATATTTAGAGGGGGATACAGTATATGAAGAGGGGGGGCTACAGTATATTTAGAGGGGATACAGTGTATAAAGAGGGTATATTTAGAGGGGATACAGTATATGAAGAGGGGGGGCTACAGTATATTTAGAGGGGGATACAGTGTATAAAGAGGGGAGCTACAGTATATTTAGAGGGGGATACAGTATATGAAGAGGGGGGGCTACAGGGGGGCCACAGTATTTTTAGAGGGGGGCTACAGTATATGAATAGGGAGGCTACAGTATATTAAGAGGTGGGGATACAGTATATAAAGAGGGTAGCAACAGTATATTTAGAGGGGGATACAGTATATGAAGAGGGGGGGCTACAGGGGGCCACAGTATTTTTAGAGGGGGCTACAGTATATGAATAGGGAGGCTACAGTATATTAAGAGGGGGATACAGTATATAAAGAGGGTAGCAACAGTATATTTAGAGGGGGATACAGTATATGAAGAGGGGGGGCTACAGTATATTTAGAGGAGGATACAGTATATGAAGAGGGGGGCTACAGTATATAAAGAGAGGGGCTACAGTGTATTTAGAGGGGGGATACAGTATATTTATAGGGGGGGGATACAGTGTATGAAGAGGGGGGCTACAGTATATTTTGAGGGGGGGGGGGGAATACAGTATATTTAGAGGGGGGATACAGTGTATGAAGAGGGGGGCTACAGTATATTTAGAGGGCGGGATACAGTATATAAAGAGGAGGGCTACAGTATATTTAGAGGGGGGGGATACAGTATATGAAGATGGGGGTTACAGTATATGAAGAGGGGGATACAGTATATGAAGAGGGGGATACAGTAAATGAAGAGGCGGGCTACAGTATATGAAGAGGGGGGGATACAGTATATGAAGAGGGGGCTACAGTATATGAAGAGGGGGATACAGTATATGAAGAGGGTGATTCAGTATATGAAGAGGGGGATACAGTATATGAGGAGGGGGGGATACAGTATATGAAGAGGGGGGCTACAGTATATGAAGAGGGGGATACAGTATATGAAGAGGGGAGCTACAGTATATTTAGAGGGGGATACAGTATATAAAGAGGGGGGGCTACAGTATATTTAGAGGGGGCTACAGTATATGAAGAGGGAGGCTACAGTATATTTAGAGGGGGGGATACAGTATATAAAGAGGGTAGCAACAGTATATTTAGAGGGGGATGCAGTATATGAAGAGGGGGGGGGGGCTACAGTATATGAAGAGGCGGGCTACAGTATATGAAGAGGGGGGGATACAGTATATGAAGAGGGGGCTACAGTATATGAAGAGGGGGCTACAGTATATTTAGAGGGGGATACAGGATATGAAGAGGGGGGATACAGGATATGAAGAGGGGGGATACAGTATATGAAGAGGGTGGATACAGTATATTAAGAGGGGGTTACAGTATAAGAAAAGGTGGATACAGTATATGAGCAGTCGTTGGTCAGGTAGCCACGAACATTAACACCCACACATAACTCCTACATTAACACCTCCCCCTCAATTATCATATTGCCACTTTGCATCTATAGTTCCTCAACAACCCCACTGTAGATATCAAATTACCAGGAAGACTGATTGGTATGCAACACTAGATTAACAGGAAGACTGATTGGTATGCAACACTAGATTAACAGGAAGACTGATTGGTATGCAACACTAGGTTAACAGGAAGAATGATTGGTATGCTTCACTAGGTTAACAGGAAGAATGATTGGTATGCAACACTAGATTAACAGGAAGACTGATTGGTATGCTTCACTAGGTTAACAGGAAGAATGATTGGTATGCTTCACTAGGTTAACAGGAAGACTGATTGGTATGCAACACTAGATTAACAGGAAGACTGATTGGTATGCAACACTAGGTTAACAGGAAGAATGATTGGTATGCTTCACTAGGTTAACAGGAAGAATGATTGGTATGCAACACTAGATTAACAGGAAGACTGATTGGTATGCTTCACTAGGTTAACAGGAAGAATGATTGGTATGCTTCACTAGGTTAACAGGAAGAATGATTGGTATGCTTCACTAGGTTAACAGGAAGAATGATTGGTATGCTTCACTAGGTTAACAGGAAGAATGATTGGTATGCAATACTAGATTAACAGGAAGACTGATTGGTATGCAACACTAGATTAACAGGAAGACTGATTGGTATGCTACACTAGATTAACAGGAAGACTGATTGGTATGCAACACTAGATTAACAGGAAGACTGATTGGTATGCTTCACTAGGTTAACAGGAAGAATGATTGGTATGCTTCACTAGGTTAACAGGACGACTGATTGGTATGCTTCACTAGGTTAACAGGAAGACTGATTGGTATGCTTCACTAGGTTAACAGGAAGACTGATTGGTATGCAACACTAGATTAACAGGAAGACTGATTGGTATGCAACACTAGATTAACAAGAAGACTGATTGGTATGCAACACTAGATTAACAAGAAGACTGATTGGTATGCAACACTAGATTAACAAGAAGACTGATTGGTATGCAACACTAGATCAACAGGAAGACTGATTGGTATGCAACACTAGATGAACAGGAAGACTGATTGGTATGCAACACGAGATTAACAAGAAGACTGATTGGTATGCAACACTAGATTAACAGGAAGACTGATTGGTATGCTAAGCTAATGTTGCGTGGAGCAGGTCTGTAGCCTGGTTAGTTAGATGGTCAGGAGACTGAGGACCTGTTATCTGGTTAGTTAGATGGTCAGGAGACTGAGGACCTGTTATCTGGTCAGTTAGATGGCCAGGACACTGAGGACCTGTTATCTGGTCAGTTAGATGGTCAGTTATCTGGTCTGGAGACTGAGGACCTGTTATCTGGTCTGGAGACTGAGGACCTGTTATCTGGTCAGGAGACTGAGGACCTGTTATCTGGTCAGGAGACTGAGGACCTGTTATCTGGTCAGGAGACTGAGGACCTGTTATCTGGTCAGTTAGATGGTCAGGAGACTGAGGACCTGTTATCTGGTCGGTTAGATGGTCAGGAGACTGAGGACATGTTATCTGGTCAGTTAGATGGTCGGGAGACTGAGGACCTGTTATCTGGTCAGTTAGATGGTCGGGAGACTGAGGACCTGTTATCTGGTCAGTTAGATGGTCAGGAGACTGAGGACCTGTTATCTGGTCAGTTAGATGGTCGGGAGAATGAGGACCTGTTATCTCGTCAGTTTGATGGTCAGGAGACTGAGGACCTGTTATCTGGTCTGGAGACTGAGGACCTGTTATCTGGTCTAGAGACTGAGGACCTGTTATCTGGTCTGGAGACTGAGGACCTGTTATCTGGTCAGGAGACTGAGGACCTGTTATCTGGTCAGGAGACTGAGGACCTGTTATCTGGTCAGTTAGATGGTCAGGAGACTGAGGACCTGTTATCTGGTCAGTTAGATGGTCAGGAGACTGAGGACTTGTTATCTGGTCAGTTAGATGGTCTGGAGACTGAGGACCTGTTATCTGGTCAGTTAGATGGTCAGGAGACAAAGGACCTGTTATCTGGTCAGTTAGATGGTCAGGAGACTGAGGACCTGTTATCTGGTCAGTTAGAACGTCGGGAGAATGAGGACCTGTTATCTGGTCAGTTAGATGGTCAGGAGACTGAGGACCTGTTATCTGGTCTGGAGACTGAGGACCTGTTATCTGGTCTGGAGACTGAGGACCTGTTATCTGGTCTGGAGACTGAGGACCTGTTATCTGGTCTGGAGACTGAGGACCTGTTATCTGGTCTGGAGACTGAGGACTTGTTATCTGGTCTGGAGACTGAGGACTTGTTATCTGGTCTGGAGACTGAGGACCTGTTATCTGGTCTGGAGACTGAGACCCTGTTATCTGGTCTGGAGACTGAGGACCTGTTATCTGGTTAGTTAGATGGTCAGTTATCTGGTCTGGAGACTGAGGACCTGTTATCTGGTCTGTTATCTGGTCAGAGACTGAGGACCTGTTATCTGGTCAGGAGACTGAGGACCTGTTATCTGGTCAGGAGACTGAGGACCTGTTATCTGGTCAGTTAGATGGTCAGGAGACTGAGGACCTGTTATCTGGTCAGTTAGATGGTCAGGAGACTGAGGACCTGTTATCTGGTCTGGAGACTGAGGACCTGGTCTGGAGACTGAGGACCTGTTATCTGGTCTGGAGACTGATCTGGTCTGGAGACTGAGGACCTGTTATCTGGTCTGGAGACTGAGGACTTGTTATCTGGTCTGGAGACTGAGGACTTGTTATCTGGTCTGGAGACTGAGGACCTGTTATCTGGTCTGGAGACTGAGGACCTGTTATCTGGTCTGGAGACTGAGGACCTGTTATCTGGTCTGGAGACTGAGGACCTGTTATCTGGTCTGGAGACTTAGATGGTCAGTTATCTGGTCTGGAGACTGAGGACCTGTTATCTGGTCTGGAGACTGAGGACCTGTTATCTGGTCTGGAGACTGAGGACCTGTTATCTGGTCAGGAGACTGAGGACCTGTTATCTGGTCTGGAGACTGAGGACCTGTTATCTGGTCAGGAGACTGAGGACCTGTTATCTGGTCTGGAGACTGAGGACCTGTTATCTGGTTTGGAGACTGAGGACCTGTTATCTGGTCAGGAGACTGAGGACCTGTTATCTGGTCTGGAGACTGAGGACCTGTTATCTGGTCTGGAGACTGAGGACCTGTTATCTGGTCTGGAGACTGAGGACCTGTTATCTGGTCAGGAGACTGAGGACCTGTTATCTGGTCTGGAGACTGAGGACCTGTTATCTGGTCAGGAGACTGAGGACCTGTTATCTGGTCTGGAGACTGAGGACCTGTTATCTGGTCTGGAGACTGAGTACCTGTTATCTGGTCTGGAGACTGAGGACCTGTTATCTGGTCAGGAGACTGAGGACCTGTTATCTGGTTAGTTAGATGGTCTGGAGACTGAGGACCTGTTATCTGGTCTGGAGACTGAGGACCTGTTATCTGGTCTGGAGACTGAGGACCTGTTATCTGGTCTGGAGACTGAGGACCTGTTATCTGGTCTGGAGACTGAGGACCTGTTATCTGGTCAGGAGACTGAGGACCTGTTATCTGGTCAGGAGACTGAGGACCTGTTATCTGGTCAGTTAGATGGTCAGGAGACTGAGGACCTGTTATCTGGTCAGTTAGATGGTCAGGAGACTGAGGACCTGTTATCTGGTCTGGAGACTGAGGACCTGTTATCTGGTCTGGAGACTGAGGACCTGTTATCTGGTCTGGAGACTGAGGACTTGTTATCTGGTCTGGAGACTGAGGACTTGTTATCTGGTCTGGAGACTGAGGACCTGTTATCTGGTCTGGAGACTGAGGACCTGTTATCTGGTCTGGAGACTGAGACCCTGTTATCTGGTCTGGAGACTGAGGACCTGTTATCTGGTTAGTTAGATGGTCAGTTATCTGGTCTGGAGACTGAGGACCTGTTATCTGGTCTGGAGACTGAGGACCTGTTATCTGGTCTGGAGACTGAGGACCTGTTATCTGGTCTGGAGACTGAGGACCTGTTATCTGGTCTGGAGACTGAGGACCTGTTATCTGGTCTGGAGACTGAGGACCTGTTATCTGGTCTGGAGACTGAGGACCTGTTATCTGGTCTGGAGACTGAGGACCTGTTATTTGGTCTGGAGACTGAGGACCTGTTATCTGGTCTGGAGACTGAGGACCTGTTATCTGGTCTGGAGACTGAGGACCTGTTATCTGGTCAGGAGACTGAGGACCTGTTATCTGGTCTGGAGACTGAGGACCTGTTATCTGGTCTGGAGACAGAGGACCTGTTATCTGGTTAGTTAGATGGTCAGTTATCTGGTCTGGAGACTGAGGACCTGTTATCTGGTCTGGAGACTGAGGACCTGTTATCTGGTCAGGAGACTGAGGACCTGTTATCTGGTCTGGAGACTGAGGACCTGTTATCTGGTCAGGAGACTGAGGACCTGTTATCTGGTCTGGAGACTGAGGACCTGTTATCTGGTTTGGAGACTGAGGACCTGTTATCTGGTCAGGAGACTGAGGACCTGTTATCTGGTCTGGAGACTGAGGACCTGTTATCTGGTCTGGAGACTGAGGACCTGTTATCTGGTCTGGAGACTGAGGACCTGTTATCTGGTCAGGAGACTGAGGACCTGTTATCTGGTCTGGAGACTGAGGACCTGTTATCTGGTCAGGAGACTGAGGACCTGTTATCTGGTCTGGAGACTGAGGACCTGTTATCTGGTCTGGAGACTGAGTACCTGTTATCTGGTCTGGAGACTGAGGACCTGTTATCTGGTCAGGAGACTGAGGACCTGTTATCTGGTTAGTTAGATGGTCTGGAGACTGAGGACCTGTTATCTGGTCTGGAGACTGAGGACCTGTTATCTGGTCTGGAGACTGAGGACCTGTTATCTGGTCTGGAGACTGAGGACCTGTTATCTGGTCTGGAGACTGAGGACCTGTTATCTGGTCAGGAGACTGAGGACCTGTTATCTGGTCAGGAGACTGAGGACCTGTTATCTGGTTAGTTAGATGGTCTGTAGACTGAGGACCTGTTATCTGGTTAGTTAGATGGTCAGTTATCTGGTCAGGTGTTTTGCTTTTTCCGCTCTCATCGGTCATCCCGATAAGCATGTGACACTGGGTAATAGATTAGGCCAATTCGTGTCTTATTTTGATGGAGAGTGTACTAGTATACACTAGTATAGTCGTTCAGCAGGCACTCTTACCGAGTACGACCTACGTGCATTCAAGTAAAGGTTGCTGAAACCATAGCATAGTAAAGTAAAACTATACAACCTTCAAGAAAGTGTTAATAACAAAGAATTAAAGACCACCTCAGATGTAAAATACAAAGTGTCACAACTAATCTTGTTGATGTTACCAGACAACTATGTTTAAGTAAGAAATTGTGTTGATCCTCTTAGTCTCATCAGCAAGCCACTTCTCCAATCAGCTGTAGATTAAGATCTAGCACTATTCCCTGGAGAAATGATGTGATGAGATGTCTCTATGTCCCTCTCCTCTCTTCTGATCCAGAGTGACTTACTGTAAGTGCATTCAAAAAAGCCAGCTGAAACAACCACATTATATAATCCAAAAACGTATTTCTCTTCTTGTACCTTGGTACCAGGGTTGTTTTATGTGGGCCACTGTTTGTACGTTTTGACACTCACTGTTAGTAGGTTTTGACGGACAGTATTTCTGTCTTCCTCGTCACCTTTGTTTCTCTTCAGTGTTTCTCCCTCAGTGTCTCCTCCTCCTCCTGTCTCAGTCTCCTCCTCCTGTCTCAGTCTCCTCCTCCTGTCTCAGTGTCTCCTCCTCCTCCTGTCTCAGTAGCTCCTCCTCCTCCTGTCTCAGTGTCTCCTCCTCCTGTCTCAGTGTCTCCTCCTCCTCCTGTCCTAGTAGCTCCTCCTCCTCCTGTCTCAATGTCTCTTCCTCCTCCTGTTTCAGTAGCTCCTCGTCCTCCTCCTGTCTCAGTGTCTCCTCCTCCTCCTGCCTCAGTTTCTACTCCTCCTGTCTCAGTAGCTCCTCCTCCTCCTGTCTCAGTAGCTCCTCCTCCTGTCTCAGTGTCTCCTCCTCCTGTTTCATTAGCTCCTCCTCCTGTTTCAGTAGCTCCTCCTCCTCCTGTCTCAGTGTCTCCTCCTTCTCCAGTTTCAGTAGCTCCTCCTCCTCCTGTCTCAGTAGCTCCTCCTGCCTCAGTGTCTCCTCCTCCTCCTGTCTCACTGTCTCCTCCTCCTCATCCTTCTGTTTCAGTAGCTCCTCCTCCTCCTCCTCCTGTCTCAGTAGCTCCTCCTGCCTCAGTGTCTCCTCCTCCTCCTGTCTCACTGTCTCCTCCTCCTCATCCTTCTGTTTCAGTAGCTCCTCCTCCTCCTCCTCCTGTCTCAGTAGGTCCTCCTCCTCCTCCTGTCTCAGTGTCTCTTCCTCCTCCTGTTTCAGTAGCTCCTCATCCTCCTCCTGTCTCAGTGTCTCCTCCTCTTCCTCCTGCCTCAGTGTCTCCTCCTCCTGTCTCAGTAGCTCCTCCTCCTCCTGTCTCAGTAGCTCCTCCTCATCCTGTTTCAGTAGCTCCTCCTCCTCCTGCCTCAGTGTCTCCTCCTTCTCCTGTTTCAGTAGCTCCTCCTCCTCCTGTCTCAGTAGCTCCTCCTGTCTCAGTGTCTCCTCCTCCTCCTGTCTCAGTGTCTCCTCCTCCTCCTCCTCCTGTCTCAGTGTCTCCTCCTCCTCCTCCTCCTGTCTCAGTGTCTCCTCCTCCTCCTCCTCCTGTCTCAGTGTCTCCTCCTCCTGTCTCACTGTCTCCTCCTCCTCCTGTCTCAGTGTCTCCTCCTCCTCATCCTCCTGTCTCAGTGTCTCCTCCTCCTGTTTCAGTAGCTCCTCCTCCTCCTCCTGTCTCAGTGTCTCCTCCTCTTCCTGTCTCACTGTCTCCTCCTCCTCATCCTCCTCTCAGTGTCTCCTCCTCCTCTCTGTGTCTCCTCCTCCTTTCTCAGTGTCTCCTCCTCCTCCTGTCTCAGTGTCTCCTCCTCCTCCTGTCTCAGTGTCTCCTCCTCCTCATCCTCCTGTTTCAGTAGCTCCTCCTCCTCCTCCTCCTGTCTCAGTGTCTCCTCCTCCTGCCTCAGTGTCTCCTCCTCCTCCTGTCTCAGTGTCTCTTCCTCCTCCTGTTTCAGTAGCTCCTCATCCTCCTCCTGTCTCAGTGTCTCCTCCTCTTCCTCCTGCCTCAGTGTCTCCTCCTCCTGTCTCAGTAGCTCCTCCTCCTCCTGTCTCAGTAGCTCCTCCTCATCCTGTTTCAGTAGCTCCTCCTCCTCCTGCCTCAGTGTCTCCTCCTTCTCCTGTTTCAGTAGCTCCTCCTCCTCCTGTCTCAGTAGCTCCTCCTGTCTCAGTGTCTCCTCCTCCTCCTGTCTCAGTGTCTCCTCCTCCTCCTGTCTCAGTGTCTCCTCCTCCTCCTCCTCCTGTCTCAGTGTCTCCTCCTCCTGTCTCACTGTCTCCTCCTCCTCCTGTCTCAGTGTCTCCTTCTCCTCATCCTCCTGTCTCAGTGTCTCCTCCTCCTGTTTCAGTAGCTCCTCCTCCTCCTCCTGTCTCAGTGTCTCCTCCTCCTCCTGTCTCAGTGTCTCTTCCTCCTCATCCTGTCTCAGTGTCTCCTCCTCCTCCTGTCTCAGTGTCTCTTCCTCCTCATCCTCCTGTCTCAGTGTCTCTTCCTCCTGTCTCAGTGTCTCCTCCTCCTGTCTCAGTGTCTCCTCCTCCTCTTGTCTCAGTGTCTGCTCTTCTTGTTAGTCTCTCCTTCTCCTCATCCTCCTGTCTCAGTGTCTCCTCCTCCTCCTGTCTCAGTAGCTCCTCCTCCTCCTGTCTCAGTGTCTCTTCCTCCTGTCTTAGTGTCTCCTCCTCCTCCTCTCAGTGTCTCATCCTCCTCCTCCTCCTGTCTCAGTCTCTCCTTCTCCTCATCCTCCTGTTTCAGTGTCTCCTCTTCCTCCTGTCTCAGCGTCTCCTCTTCCTCCTCCTGTCTCAGTGTCTCCTCCTCTTCCTCCTGTCTCAGTGTCTCCTCCTATCTCAGTGTCTTCTCCTCCTCCTCCTCCTGTCTCAGTGTCTCCTCATCATCCTGTCTCAGTGTCTCCTCTTCCTCCTGCCTGTCTCAGCGTCTCCTCTTCCTCCTCCTGTCTTAGTGTCTCCTCCTCTTCCTCCTCCTGTCTCAGTGTCTCCTCCTCCTCCTGTCTCAGTAGCTCCTCCTCCTGTCTCCGTAGCTCCTCCTCCTCCTGTCTCAGTGTCTCCTCCTCCTCCTGTCTCAGTGTCTCCTCCTCCTCCTGTCTCAGTGTCTCCTCCTCTTCCTCCTCCTGTCTCAGTGTCTCCTCCTCCTCCTGTCTCAGTGTCTCCTCCTCCTCCTGTCTCAGTGTCTCCTCCTCCTCCTGTCTCAGTGTCTCCTCCTCCTCCTGTCTCAGTGTCTCCTCCTCCTCCTCCTGTCTCAGTAGCTCCTCCTCCTCCTGTCTCAGTAGCTCCTCCTCCTCCTGTCTCAGTAGCTCCTCCTCCTCCTGTCTCAGTAGCTCCTCCTCCTCCTGTCTCAGTAGCTCCTCCTCCTCCTGTCTCAGTGTCTCCTCCTCCTCGTGTCTCAGTGTCTCCTCCTCTTCCTCCTCCTGTCCCAGTGTCTCCTCCTCTTTCTGTCTCAGTGTCTCCTCCTCCTCCTCCTCCTGTCTCAGTGTCTCCTCATCCTCCTGTTTCAGTAGCTCTTCCTCCTCCTGTCTCAGTGTCTCCTCCTCCTCCTGTCTCAGTGTCTCCTCCTCCTCCTCCTGTCTCAGTAGCTCCTCCTCCTCCTGTCTCAGTGTCTCCTCCTCCTCATCCTCCTGTTTCAGTAGCTCCTCCTCCTCCTCCTCCTGTCTGTGTCTCCTCCTCCTGCCTCAGTGTCTCCTCCTCCTCCTGTCTCAGTGTCTCTTCCTCCTCCTGTTTCAGTAGCTCCTCCTCCTCCTCCTGTCTCAGTAGCTCCTCCTCATCCTGTTTCAGTAGCTCCTCCTCCTCCTGCCTCAGTGTCTCCTCCTTCTCCTGTTTCAGTAGCTCCTCCTCCTCCTGTCTCAGTAGCTCCTCCTGTCTCAGTGTCTCCTCCTCCTCCTGTCTCAGTGTCTCCTCCTCCTCCTGTCTCAGTGTCTCCTCCTCCTCCTCCTCCTGTCTCAGTGTCTCCTCCTCCTGTCTCACTGTCTCCTCCTCCTCCTGTCTCAGTGTCTCCTTCTCCTCATCCCCCTGTCTCAGTGTCTCCTCCTCCTGTTTCAGTAGCTCCTCCTCCTCCTCCTGTCTCAGTGTCTCCTCCTCCTCCTGTCTCAGTGTCTCTTCCTCCTCATCCTGTCTCAGTGTCTCCTCCTCCTCCTGTCTCAGTGTCTCTTCCTCCTCATCCTCCTGTCTCAGTGTCTCTTCCTCCTGTCTCAGTGTCTCCTCCTCCTGTCTCAGTGTCTCCTCCTCCTCTTGTCTCAGTGTCTGCTCTTCTTGTTAGTCTCTCCTTCTCCTCATCCTCCTGTCTCAGTGTCTCCTCCTCCTCCTGTCTCAGTAGCTCCTCCTCCTCCTGTCTCAGTGTCTCTTCCTCCTGTCTTAGTGTCTCCTCCTCCTCCTCTCAGTGTCTCATCCTCCTCCTCCTCCTGTCTCAGTCTCTCCTTCTCCTCATCCTCCTGTTTCAGTGTCTCCTCTTCCTCCTGTCTCAGCGTCTCCTCTTCCTCCTCCTGTCTCAGTGTCTCCTCCTCTTCCTCCTGTCTCAGTGTCTCCTCCTATCTCAGTGTCTTCTCCTCCTCCTCCTCCTGTCTCAGTGTCTCCTCATCATCCTGTCTCAGTGTCTCCTCTTCCTCCTGCCTGTCTCAGCGTCTCCTCTTCCTCCTCCTGTCTTAGTGTCTCCTCCTCTTCCTCCTCCTGTCTCAGTGTCTCCTCCTCCTCCTGTCTCAGTAGCTCCTCCTCCTGTCTCCGTAGCTCCTCCTCCTCCTGTCTCAGTGTCTCCTCCTCCTCCTGTCTCAGTGTCTCCTCCTCCTCCTGTCTCAGTGTCTCCTCCTCCTCCTGTCTCAGTGTCTCCTCCTCCTCCTGTCTCAGTGTCTCCTCCTCTTCCTCCTCCTGTCTCAGTGTCTCCTCCTCCTCCTGTCTCAGTGTCTCCTCCTCCTCCTGTCTCAGTGTCTCCTCCTCCTCCTGTCTCAGTGTCTCCTCCTCTTCCTCCTCCTGTCTCAGTGTTTCCTCCTCCTCCTCCTGTCTCAGTAGCTCCTCCTCCTCCTGTCTCAGTAGCTCCTCTTCCTCCTGTCTCAGTAGCTCCTCCTCCTCCTGTCTCAGTAGCTCCTCCTCCTCCTGTCTCAGTAGCTCCTCCTCCTCCTGTCTCAGTGTCTCCTCCTCCTCGTGTCTCAGTGTCTCCTCCTCTTCCTCCTCCTGTCCCAGTGTCTCCTCCTCTTTCTGTCTCAGTGTCTCCTCCTCCTCCTCCTCCTCCTCCTGTCTCAGTGTCTCCTCATCCTCCTGTTTCAGTAGCTCTTCCTCCTCCTGTCTCAGTGTCTTCTCCACCTCCTCCTGTCTCAGTAGCACCTCCTCCTCCTGTCTCAGTGTCTCCTCCTCCTCGTGTCTCAGTGTCTCCTTCTCCTCATCCTCCTGTCTCAGTGTCTCCTCCTCCTGTTTCAGTAGCTCCTCCTCCTCCTCCTGTCTCAGTGTCTCCTCCTCCTCCTGTCTCAGTGTCTCTTCCTCCTCATCCTCCTGTCTCAGTGTCTCTTCCTCCTGTCTCAGTGTCTCCTCCTCCTGTCTCAGTGTCTCCTCCTCCTCTTGTCTCAGTGTCTGCTCTTCTTGTTAGTCTCTCCTTCTCCTCATCCTCCTGTCTCAGTGTCTCCTCCTCCTCCTGTCTCAGTAGCTCCTCCTCCTCCTGTCTCAGTGTCTCTTCCTCCTGTCTTAGTGTCTCCTCCTCCTCCTCTCAGTGTCTCATCCTCCTCCTCCTCTCAGTGTCTCATCCTCCTCCTCCTGTCTCAGTCTCTCCTTCTCCTCATCCTCCTGTTTCAGTGTCTCCTCTTCCTCCTGTCTCAGCGTCTCCTCTTCCTTCTCCTGTCTCAGTGTCTCCTCCTCTTCCTCCTGTCTCAGTGTCTCCTCCTATCTCAGTGTCTTCTCCTCCTCCTCCTCCTGTCTCAGTGTCTCCTCATCATCCTGTCTCAGTGTCTCCTCTTCCTCCTGCCTGTCTCAGCGTCTCCTCTTCCTCCTCCTGTCTTAGTGTCTCCTCCTCTTCCTCCTCCTGTCTCAGTGTCTCCTCCTCCTCCTGTCTCAGTAGCTCCTCCTCCTGTCTCCGTAGCTCCTCCTCCTCCTGTCTCAGTGTCTCCTCCTCCTCCTGTCTCAGTGTCTCCTCCTCCTCCTGTCTCAGTGTCTCCTCCTCCTCCTGTCTCAGTGTCTCCTCCTCTTCCTCCTCCTGTCTCAGTGTCTCCTCCTCCTCCTGTCTCAGTGTCTCCTCCTCCTCCTGTCTCAGTGTCTCCTCCTCCTCCTGTCTCAGTGTCTCCTCCTCTTCCTCCTCCTGTCTCAGTGTCTCCTCCTCCTCCTCCTGTCTCAGTAGCTCCTCCTCCTCCTGTCTCAGTAGCTCCTCCTCCTCCTGTCTCAGTAGCTCCTCCTCCTCCTGTCTCAGTAGCTCCTCCTCCTCCTGTCTCAGTGTCTCCTCCTCCTCGTGTCTCAGTGTCTCCTCCTCTTCCTCCTCCTGTCCCAGTGTCTCCTCCTCTTTCTGTCTCAGTGTCTCCTCCTCCTCCTCCTCCTCCTCCTCCTCCTGTCTCAGTGTCTCCTCATCCTCCTGTTTCAGTAGCTCTTCCTCCTCCTGTCTCAGTGTCTTCTCCTCCTCCTCCTGTCTCAGTAGCACCTCCTCCTCCTGTCTCAGTGTCTCCTCCTCCTCGTGTCTCAGTGTCTCCTCCTCTTCCTCCTCCTGTCCCAGTGTCTCCTCCTCTTTCTGTCTCAGTGTCTCCTCCTCCTCCTCCTCCTCCTGTCTCAGTGTCTCCTCATCCTCCTGTCTCAGTGTCTCCTCCTCCTCCTGTCTCAGTGTCTCCTCCTCCTCCTGTCTCAGTGTCTCCTCCTCCTCCTCCTGTCTCAGTAGCTCCTCCTCCTCCTGTCTCCTCCTCTTCCTCCTCCTGTCCCAGTGTCACCTCCTCTTTCTGTCTCAGTAGCTCTTCCTCCTCCTGTCTCAGTGTCTCCTCCTCCTCCTCCTGTCTCAGTGTCTCCTCCTCCTCCTCCTGTCTCAGTGTCTCCTCCTCCTCCTCCTGTCTCAGTGTCTCCTCCTCCTCCTCCTGTCTCAGTGTCTCCTCCACATCCTCCTGTCTCGGTGTCTCCTCCTCCTCCTCCTGTCTCAGTGTCTCCTCCTCCTGTTTCATTAGCTCCTCCTCCTCCTGTTTCAGTAGCTCCTCCTCCTCCTGTCTCAGTGTCTCCTCCTCCAGTTTCAGTAGCTCCTCCTCCTCCTGTCTCAGTAGCTCCTCCTCCTCCTGTCTCACTGTCTCCTCATCCTCCTGTTTCAGTAGCTCCTCCTCCTCCTCCTCCTGTCTCAGTGTCTCCTCCTCCTGCCTCAGTGTCTCCTCCTCCTCCTGTCTCAGTAGCTCCTCCTCCTCCTCCTGTCTCAGTGTCTCTTCCTCCTCCTGTCTCAGTGTCTCCTCCTCCTCCTGCCTCAGTGTCTCCTCCTCCTGTCTCCTCCTCTTCCTCCTCCTGTCCCAGTGTCACCTCCTCTTTCTGTCTCAGTAGCTCTTCCTCCTCCTGTCTCAGTGTCTCCTCCTCCTCCTCCTGTCTCAGTGTCTCCTCTTCCTCCTGCCTGTCTCAGCGTCTCCTCTTCCTCCTCCTGTCTTAGTGTCTCCTCCTCTTCCTCCTCCTGTCTCAGTGTCTCCTCCTCCTCCTGTCTCAGTAGCTCCTCCTCCTGTCTCCGTAGCTCCTCCTCCTCCTGTCTCAGTGTCTCCTCCTCCTCCTGTCTCAGTGTCTCCTCCTCCTCCTGTCTCAGTGTCTCCTCCTCCTCCTGTCTCAGTGTCTCCCCCTCTTCCTCCTCCTGTCTCAGTGTCTCCTCCTCCTCCTGTCTCAGTGTCTCCTCCTCCTCCTGTCTCAGTGTCTCCTCCTCCTCCTGTCTCAGTGTCTCCTCCTCTTCCTCCTCCTGTCTCAGTGTCTCCTCCTCCTCCTCCTGTCTCAGTAGCTCCTCCTCCTCCTGTCTCAGTAGCTCCTCCTCCTCCTGTCTCAGTAGCTCCTCCTCCTCCTGTCTCAGTAGCTCCTCCTCCTCCTGTCTCAGTGTCTCCTCCTCCTCGTGTCTCAGTGTCTCCTCCTCTTCCTCCTCCTGTCCCAGTGTCTCCTCCTCTTTCTGTCTCAGTGTCTCCTCCTCCTCCTCCTCCTCCTGTCTCAGTGTCTCCTCATCCTCCTGTTTCAGTAGCTCTTCCTCCTCCTGTCTCAGTGTCTTCTCCTCCTCCTCCTGTCTCAGTAGCACCTCCTCCTCCTGTCTCAGTGTCTCCTCCTCCTCGTGTCTCAGTGTCTCCTCCTCTTCCTCCTCCTGTCCCAGTGTCTCCTCCTCTTTCTGTCTCAGTGTCTCCTCCTCCTCCTCCTCCTCCTGTCTCAGTGTCTCCTCATCCTCCTGTCTCAGTGTCTCCTCCTCCTCCTGTCTCAGTGTCTCCTCCTCCTCCTGTCTCAGTGTCTCCTCCTCCTCCTCCTGTCTCAGTAGCTCCTCCTCCTCCTGTCTCCTCCTCTTCCTCCTCCTGTCCCAGTGTCACCTCCTCTTTCTGTCTCAGTAGCTCTTCCTCCTCCTGTCTCAGTGTCTCCTCCTCCTCCTCCTGTCTCAGTGTCTCCTCCTCCTCCTCCTGTCTCAGTGTCTCCTCCTCCTCCTCCTGTCTCAGTGTCTCCTCCTCATCCTCCTGTCTCGGTGTCTCCTCCTCCTCCTCCTGTCTCAGTGTCTCCTCCTCCTGTTTCATTAGCTCCTCCTCCTCCTGTTTCAGTAGCTCCTCCTCCTCCTGTCTCAGTGTCTCCTCCTCCAGTTTCAGTAGCTCCTCCTCCTCCTGTCTCAGTAGCTCCTCCTCCTCCTGTCTCACTGTCTCCTCATCCTCCTGTTTCAGTAGCTCCTCCTCCTCCTCCTCCTGTCTCAGTGTCTCCTCCTCCTGCCTCAGTGTCTCCTCCTCCTCCTGTCTCAGTAGCTCCTCCTCCTCCTCCTGTCTCAGTGTCTCTTCCTCCTCCTGTCTCAGTGTCTCCACCTCCTCCTGCCTCAGTGTCTCCTCCTCCTGTCTCAGTAGCTCCTCCTCCTCCTGTCTCAGTGTCTCCTCCTCATCCTGTTTCAGTAGCTCCTCCTCCTCCTGCCTCAGTGTCTCCTCCTTCTCCTGTTTCAGTAGCTCCTCCTCCTCCTGTCTCAGTAGCTCCTCCTGTCTCAGTGTCTCCTCCTCCTCCTGTCTCAGTGTCTCCTCCTCCTCCTCCTCCTCCTCCTCTTCCTGTCTCAGTGTCTCCTCCTCCTGTCTCACTGTCTCCTCCTCCTCCTGTCTCAGTGTCTCCTCCTCCTGTCTCACTGTCTCCTCCTCCTCCTGTCTCAGTGTCTCCTCCTCCTCCTGTTTCAGTAGCTCCTCCTCCTCCTCCTGTCTCAGTGTCTCCTCCTCCTCCTGTCTCACTGTCTCCTCATCCTCCTCTCAGTGTCTCCTCCTCCTCTCTGTGTCTCCTCCTCCTTTCTCAGTGTCTCCTCCTCCTCCTGTCTCAGTGTCTCTTCCTCCTCATCCTCCTGTCTCAGTGTCTCCTCCTCCTGTCTCAGTGTCTCCTCATCCTCCTGTCTCAGTGTCTCCTCTTCCTCCTGTCTCAGCGTCTCCTCTTCCTCCTCCTGTCTTAGTGTCTCCTCCTCTTCCTCCTCCTGTCTCAGTGTCTCCTCCTCCTCCTGTCTCAGTAGCTCCTCCTCCTCCTGTCTCAGTAGCTCCTCCTCCTCCTGTCTCCGTAGCTCCTCCTCCTCCTGTCTCAGTGTCTCCTCCTCCTCCTGTCTCAGTAGCTCCTACTCCTCCTGTCTCCGTAGCTCCTCCTCCTCCTGTCTCAGTGTCTCCTCCTCCTCCTGTCTCAGTGTCTCCTCCTCCTCCTGTCTCAGTGTCTCCTCCTCCTCCTGTCTCAGTGTCTCCTCCTCCTCCTCCTGTCTCAGTAGCTCCTCCTCCTCCTGTCTCAGTAGCTCCTCCTCCTCCTGTCTCAGTAGCTCCTCCTCCTCCTCCTGTCTCAGTAGCTCCTCCTCCTCCTGTCTCAGTGTCTCCTCCTCCTCCTGTCTCAGTAGCTCCTCCTCCTCCTGTCTCAGTGTCTCTTCCTCCTGTCTCAGTGTCTCTTCCTCCTCCTCTCAGTGTCTCATCCTCCTCCTCCTCCTGTCTCAGTCTCTCCTTCTCCTCATCCTCCTGTTTCAGTGTCTCCTCTTCCTCCTGTCTCAGCGTCTCCTCTTCCTCCTCCTGTCTCAGTGTCTCCTCCACATCCTCCTGTCTCAGTGTCTCTTCCTCCTGTCTCAGTGTCTCCTCCTCCTCCTCTCAGTGTCTCCTCCTCTTCCTCCTCCTGTCTCAGTGTCTCCTCCTCCTCCTCCTGTCTCAGTGTCTCCTCCTCCTCCTCCTCCTGTTTCAGTAGCTCTTCCTCCTCCTGTCTCAGTGTCTTCTCCTCCTCCTCCTGTCTCAGTAGCACCTCCTCCTCCTGTCTCAGCGTCTCCTCTTCCTCCTCCTGTCTTAGTGTCTCCTCCTCTTCCTCCTCCTGTCTCAGTGTCTCCTCCTCCTCCTGTCTCAGTAGCTCCTCCTCCTCCTGTCTCAGTAGCTCCTCCTCCTCCTGTCTCCGTAGCTCCTCCTCCTCCTGTCTCAGTGTCTCCTCCTCCTCCTGTCTCAGTGTCTCCTCCTCCTCCTGTCTCAGTGTCTCCTCCTCCTCCTGTCTGTGTCTCCTCCTTCCTCCTCCTGTCGCAGTGTCTCCTCCTCCTCCTCCTGTCTCAGTGTCTCCTCCTCATCCTGTCTCAGTAGCTCCTCCTCCTCCTGTCTCAGTGTCTCCTCTTCTTCCTCCTCCTGTCTCAGTGTCTCCTCCTCCTCCTGTCTCAGTGTCTCCTCCTCCTGTCTCAGTACCTCCTCCTCCTCATCCTCCTGTCTCAGTGTCTCCTCCTCCTGTCTGTGTCTCCTCCTCCTCCCCTCCTCCTCCTGTCTCAGTGTCTCCTCCTCCTGTCTCATTGTATCCTCTGTAGTTATCACGTTTCACATTGGATTTATTAAATACAGAAAGTTAAGACATGTTTTTATTTTCATTCTGGTGCCGCTCTGCACACACAAGCTTGTTAGCTCAAGGGCTCCCGAGTGGCGCAGCAGTCTAAAGCACTGTATCTCGGTGCTAGTGGCGTCATTACAGACCCTGGCCCAACATTAAGTCAACTCACTGAAGTTCAAAGACATTTAAAGGTCCTTCATAGAAGCCATTCCTCCGTAGATATAATTCAGTGGTCCTGATTAAGATAATGCATGTCATAACAACAAGATGCCTAGCGCTTCTAGCCAAGCCTCCACCTTCTCTCGCTCTCTCCCCACCCGCAAAATTTCAGTTGCATCTCATTCCCTACATTCCCTACGTCTACTCTGTCCAATGCATGGAAATAGCTTGCCCGCTCCATAGCAAGCTGCTCTATCCACATTGATTGGTGAACTAGTTTCATCTTGAGCTTTTAAAAGGAACAGACTTTTTTGGTGTTCAATCTGGTTCAGAACATTATTTTGCTGGTCGGAACAGTGGAACGGAACAAAATAAATAAGGGTTCTGTCTGGAACACAATTTGTGGATTCTACTACACATGAATCAATCAGTGTGACTCTACTACACATGAATCAATCAGTGTGACTCTACTACACATCAATCAATCAGTGTGACTCTACTTCACATGAATCAATCAGTGTGACTCTACTACACATGAATCAATCAGTGTGACTCTACTACACATGAATCAATCAGTGTGACTCTACTTCACATGAATCAATCAGTGTGACTCTACTACACATGAATCAATCAGTGTGACTCTACTACACATGAATCAATCAGTGTGACTCTACTACACATGAATCAATCAGTGTGACTCTACTACACATGAATCAATCAGTGTGACTCTACTAAACATGAATCAATCAGTGTGACTCTACTCCACATGAATCAATCAGTGTGACTCTACTACACATGAATCAATCAGTGTGACTCTACTACACATGAATCAATCAGTGTGACTCTACTACACATGAATCAATCAGTGTGACTCTACTACACATGAATCAATCAGTGTGACTCTACTACACATGAATCAATCATTGTGACTCTACTTCACATGAATCAATCAGTGTGACTCTACTACACATGAATCAATCAGTGTGACTCTACTACACATGAATCAATCAGTGTGACTCTACTACACATGAATCAATCAGTGTGACTCTACTACACATGAATCAATCAGTGTGACTCTACTAAACATGAATCAATCAGTGTGACTCTACTCCACATGAATCAATCAGTGTGACTCTACTACACATGAATCAATCAGTGTGACTCTACTACACATGAATCAATCAGTGTGACTCTACTAAACATGAATCAATCAGTGTGACTCTACTACACATGAATCAATCAGTGTGACTCTACTCCACATGAATCAATCAGTGTGACTCTACTTCACATGAATCAATCAGTGTGACTCTACTACACATGAATCAATCAGTGTGACTCTACTCCACATGAATCAATCAGTGTGACTCTACTACACATGAATCAATCAGTGTGACTCTTCTACACATGAATCAATCAGTGTGACTCTACTACACATGAATCAATCAGTGTGACTCTACTACACATGAATCAATCAGTGTGACTCTACTACACATGAATCAATCAGTGTGACTCTACTACACATGAATCAATCAGTGTGACTCTACTACACATGAATCAATCAGTGTGACTCTACTCCACATGAATCAATCAGTGTGACTCTACTTCACATGAATCAATCAGTGTGACTCTACTACACATGAATCAATCAGTGTGACTCTACTACACATGAATCAATCAGTGTGACTCTACTACACATGAATCAATCAGTGTGACTCTACTACACATGAATCAATCAGTGTGACTCTACTACACATGAATCAATCAGTGTGACTCTACTACACATGAATCAATCAGTGTGACTCTTCTACACATGAATCAATCAGTGTGACTCTACTACACATGAATCAATCAGTGTGACTCTACTACACATGAATCAATCAGTGTGACTCTACTACACATGAATCAATCAGTGTGACTCTACTAAACATGAATCAATCAGTGTGACTCTACTACACATGAATCAATCAGTGTGACTCTACTCCACATGAATCAATCAGTGTGACTCTACTTCACATGAATCAATCAGTGTGACTCTACTACACATGAATCAATCAGTGTGACTCTACTCCACATGAATCAATCAGTGTGATTCTACTACACATGAATCAATCGGTGTGACTCTACTTCACATCAATCAATCAGTGTGACTCTACTACACATGAATCAATCAGTGTGACTCTACTACACATGAATCAATCAGTGTGACTCTACTCCACATGAATCAATCAGTGTGACTCTACTCCACATGAATCAATCAGTGTGACTCTACTCCACATGAATCAATCAGTGTGACTCTACTACACATGAATCAATCAGTGTGACTCTACTACACATGAATCAATCAGTGTGACTCTACTACACATGAATCAATCAGTGTGACTCTACTACACATGAATCAATCAGTGTGACTCTACTACACATGAATCAATAAGTCTGATTCTACTACACATCAAATCAAATCAAATGTTATTTGTCACATGCACCGAATACAACAGGTGTAGACGAGTTAAATAAAGGTCTAAAATAATGTTAAAATAGACCTTACAGTGAAATGCTTACTTACAAACCCGTATGCCCTTAACCAACAATGTGGTTTTAAGAAAATACCTAAAAAAAGTAAGAGATAAAAAGGACAAATAATGAAAAAGCAGCAGTAAAATCACAATAGCGGGGCAGTATACAGGGGTACCGGTAATTGAGGTAATATGTACATGTAGGTTATTAAAGTGACTATGCATAGATAATAACAGAGAGTAGCAGCGGCAGCGTAGAAGGGGGGGGTGAAAATATTCTGGGTAGACGTTTGATTAGATGTTCAGGAGTCATGACTTGGGGGTAGAAGCTGTTTAGAAGCCTCTTGGACCTAGACGTGGCGCACCGGTACCGCTTGCCAAGCAATAGCAGAGAGAACAGTCTATGACTAGGATGGCTGGAGTCTTTGACAATTTTTAGGGCCTTCGTCTGACACCGCCTGGTATAGAGGTCCTGGATGACAGGCAGCTTGGCTCCAGTGATGTCCTGGGCTGTATGTACTACCCTCTGTAGTGCCTTGCGGTCAGTTGCCATACCAGGCTGTGATGCAACCCGTCAGGATGCTCTCGATGGTGCAGCTGTAAAACCTTTTGAGGATCTGAGGACCCATGCCAAATCTTTTCAGTCTCCAGAGGGGGAATAGGTTTTGTCGTGCCCTCTTCACGACTTTCCTGGTGTGCCGTACCACGTTAGTTTGTCATTGATGTGGACACCAAGGAACTTGAAGCTCTCAACCTGCTTAACTACAGCCCTGTCGATGAGAATGGGGGCGTGCTCGGTCCTCCTTTTCTTGTAATCCACAATCATCTGCTTTGTCTTGATCACATTGAGGGAGAGGTTGTTGTCCTTGCACCACACGGTCAGGTCCCTGACCTCCTCCCTATAGGCTGTCTCGTCGTTGTCTGTGCTCAGGCCTACCATTGTTGTGTATTTGGCAAACTTAATGATGGTGTTGGAGTCGTGCCTGGCTGTGCAGTCATGAGTGAACAGGGAGTACAGGAGGGGACTGAGCATGCACCCCTGAGGGGCCCCCGTGTTGAGGATCAGTGTTGCGGATGTGTTGTTACCTACCCTCACCACCTGGGGGCTGCCAGTCAGGAAGTCCAGGATCCAGTTACAGAGGGAGGTGTTTAGTGCCAGGTTTGTTAGCTTAGTGATGAGCTTTGAGGACAATATGGTGTTGAACACTGAGCTGTAGTCAATGAATAGCATTCTCACATAGGGGTTCCTTTTGTCCAGGTGTGAAGGGGCAGTGTGGAGTGCAATAGAGATTGCATCATCTGTGAATCTGTTGGGGCGGTATGCAAATTGGGTTTCTGGGATAATTGTGTTGATGTGAGCCCTGACCAGCCTTTCAAAGCATTTCATGGCTCGAGATGTGAGTGCTACAGGTCGGTAGTCATTTAGGCAGGTTACCTTAGTGTTCTTGGGCACAGGGACAATGGTGGTCTGCTTGAAACATGTTGGTATTACAGACTCAGACAGGGAGAGGTTGAAAATGTCAGTGAAGACCCTTGCCAGTTGGTCAGCGCATGCTCTGTGTACACATCCTGGTAATCCGTCTGGCCCGTGTTCTTGTGAATGTTGACCTGTTTAAAAGTCTTACTTACATCGGCTGCGGAAAGTGTGATCACACAGTCATCCGGAACAGCTGATATTCTCATGCATGTTTCAGAGTTACTTGCCTCAAAGCGAACACATACGTTATTCAGCTTGTCTGGTAGGCTCATGTCACTGGGCAGCTCACGGCGGTGCTTTCATGAATCAGTCAGTGTGATTCTACTACACCGGAATCAGTCAGTGTGATTCTACTACACATGAATCAGTCAGTGTGATTCAACTACACATTAATCAGTCAGTGTGATTCTACTACACCGGAATCAGTCAGTGTGATTCTACTACACATGAATCAGTCAGTGTGATTCAACTACACATTAATCAGTCAGTGTGATTCAACTACACATGAATCAGTCAGTGTGATTCTACTACACATGAATCAGTCAGTGTGATTCTACTACACATGAATCAGTCAGTGTTATTCAACTACACATGAATCAGTCAGTGTGATTATACTACACATTAATCAGTCAGTGTGATTCAACTACACATGAATCAGTCAGTGTGATTCAACTACACATGAATCAGTCAGTGTGATTCTACTACACATGAATCAGTCAGTGTGATTCTACTACACATGAATCAGTCAGTGTGATTCAACTACACATGAATCAGTCAGTGTGATTATACTACACATTAATCAATCAGTGTGATTCAACTACACATTAATCAGTCAGTGTGATTCTACTACACCGGAATCAGTCAGTGTGATTCTACTAGACATCAATCTGGTTTTATATGATGCATATAATAAGCTATAAAAATAGCTATAAAGATAAGCTAAGCTATAAAGATAAGCTATAATTAAATAAAAATGTATTGGGTAAATCATTTCATTTTGGCATCACTGTGCCCGAAGAAGGGGATTTACCCACTAAATTACTGGGAGTTTATATATAGAGTGTGCGACTCTATATTTATAGCTTATAGTTTATTCGCCGTTAGTCAGCACCTCTCCATAAAATAATTTCCTCTGGGTGTGCGCCAGCTCATGTTTTTTCATTCTACTTTTATCTGATGCATGTATGAAGTTTTTAATTAATGGGTATCTTGTCTACACAGGATTGATGAACAATTCTTAGTGGGTTAATCTAATGTCTAGAATGTATTAATTATATGTCTCATACCATGTGTTTAATGTAGGATGATATATCCTCTATCAAGTTACAAGATACTGTAGTTGTACTAATAGTTGTGCTGGGTGCTGTTCATCGGCCTAATATTGGTGCTGGTTGCAGTTCATCAGCCTAATAATGGTGCTGGTTGCAGTTCATCAGCCTAATAATGGTGCTGTGTGCAGTTCATCAGCCTAATAATGGTGCTGGGTGCAGTTCATCAGCCTAATAATGGTGCTGGGTGCAGTTCATCAGCCTAATAATGGTGCTGGTTGCAGTTCATCAGCCTAATAATGTTGCTGGTTGCAGTTCATCAGCCTAATAATGTTGCTGGTTGCAGTTCATCAGCCTAATAATGGTGCTGGTTGCAGTTCATCAGCCTAATAATGGTGCTGGGTGCAGTTCATCAGCCTAATAATGGTGCTGGGTGCAGTTCATCAGCCTAATAATGGTGCTGGGTGCAGTTCACCAGTCTAATAATGGTGCTGGGTGCAGTTCATCAGCCTAATAATGGTGCTGGGTGCAGTTCATCAGCCTAATAATGGTGCTGGGTGCAGTTCACCAGTCTAATAATGGTGCTGGGTGCAGTTCATCAGCCTAATAATGGTGCTGGGTGCAGTTCATCAGCCTAATAAGGGTGCTGGGTGACCCTTCATCAGCCTAATAATGGTACTGGGTGACCCTTCATCAGCCTAATAATGGTTCTGGGTGCCGTTCATCAGCCTAATAATGGTTCTGGGTGCCTTTCATCAGCGTAATAATAGTTCTGGGTGCTGCTATTGCAGTCATCTCTGTAGTACTTTATATACCTGAATTGTAGCACACTCTCCCTACCCCCACTCCACCCTTACAGGCTGGTTAAAGTCATTGGTGTTGTGTGTGTGTGTGTGTGTGTGTGTGTGTGTGTGTGTGTGTGTGTGTGTGTGTGTGTGTGTGTGTGTGTGTGTGTGTGTGTGTGTGTGTGTGTGTGTGTGTGTGTGTGAGACAGGAGGTCAAGGACGGTCTTGTATGCCATGCCTCTGGCTGCTCCTGTCTGTACCCAGGTTATTTAAAGAGCTCATCTACCCTATCCCCCTACTACCCACCAACGCACACGGACACACACACACGGGGACACACACACACACATACAGAAAAGCACACTTTGTCCTGAAGCCTGCCGTCAGTGTGTCCTGACTTTCAACCTGCTGGATTAATGAATGAATCTCCTCTCTGTCTGGATCCCAGAGAGGGTTCTGAGCCGAGCCTTGCCTCTCCCCTCCCCTCGCTGCCTGGTGGGCACAGAGTTGGCAGCACTCACCCATTCATCAACACACCTATGGGGAGGTAAATATGGCAGCGAGAGGGAGAGGGGAGAAGTGAAGGAGAAGGAAACGTGGAGGGAAGAGGGGGAGGAGGGTAGGTATGTATGGGTGACAGACATCCTGAGAGTGCACTGTAGTCTATGGAGTGCTGAGGTGTTCACTGGGGGAAGAGGGGGAGGTTTTGTTAGGTATGAGGGGTATTAGGGTAAGGGTGTGGGAGGAGGGGGGGAGGTTACGGTAGGTATGAGGGGTATTAGGGTAAGGGTGAGGGAAGAGGGGGGGGGGGTTAAGGTAGGTATGAGGGTATTAGGGTAGGGTGAGGGGAGAGGGGGAGGGGGAGGTTAAGGTAGGTATGTGGGTATTAGGGTAAGGGTGTGGGGAGAGGGGGAGGGGGAGGTTAAGGTAGGTATGTGGGTATTAGTGTAAGGATGTGGGAAGAGGGGGAGGTTAAGGTGGGTATGAGGGTGTATTAGGTTAATTGTGTGGGAGGAGGGGGAGGTTAAGCTAGGTATGAGGGTATTAGGGTAAGGGTGTGGGGAGAGGGGGAGGGGGAGGTTAAGGTAGGTATGTGGGTATTAGGGTAAGGATGTGGGAAGAGGGGGAGGTTAAGGTGGGTATGAGGGTGTAATAGGTTAAGGGTGTGGGAGGAGGGGGAGGTTAAGCTAGGTATGAGGGTATTAGGGTAAGGGTGTGGGGAGAGGGGGAGGGGGAGGTTAAGGTAGGTATGAGGGTATTAGGGTAAGGATGTGGGGAGAGGGGGAGGGGGAGGTTAAGGTAGGTATGTGGGTATTAGGGTAAGGATGTGGGAAGAGGGGGAGGTTAAGGTGGGTATGAGGGTGTAATAGGTTAAGGGTGTGGGAGGAGGGGGAGGTTAAGCTAGGTATGAGGGTATTCGGGTAAGGGTGTGGGGAGAGGGGGAGGGGAAGATTAAGGTAGGTATGTGGGTATTAGGGTAAGGATGTGGGGAGAGGGGGGGGGGGGGAGGTTAAGGTAGGTATGTGGGTATTAGGGTAAGGGTGTGGGGAGAGGGGGAGGGGGAGGTTAAGGTAGGTATGTGGGTATTAGGGTAAGGGTGTGGGAAGAGGGGGTTATTTAAGATGGAAATGGGACAGCTTTAGATGAAGAAAGAACTCACCGTGGGGCTCTCCCATTGTTTCCCCCAAACAACATCACATTACTTTCCATTTCACTCTGGAGATTTTTCAGGAAAGATGGGTTACAATATCATAAAGTTTGCAACGGTGAAGAGAGGGGAAGGGAGAGGGGGGGTTGAAATATACTAATGAAAAGAAACAGAGAAGATACGTAAAGAAAGAGGGGAAAGAGGCAAACAGCTGTCAGCCTTTGATCAGTGCTGGCACTTGTCGAGGTAGGAAGCCATGTTGTTTTATGACATGCAGACTGATGTCAACTTTAACGATGGAGTGAGGCCAGGAGAGACGAACAAGGAAGTCCCTCTCTCTCTTTCCTTTGTCGAAGAGGGAAGATGGGGATGAGAGAATGAGGGGAAAAGGGGATGATGCGTGCTTTAGCAGCCCTCACACTACCACAGCAAGATTGTGGGCGTTTTTCTTTCATCTGCTCACACATTCACACACAGACAGAGGAGAGAGAGAGAAGGAGAGCGAGAGAGGAGAGGAAAGGAGAGGGAATGAGAGAGAGGAGAGAGAGAGAGAGAGAAGGCAAAAGAAAGAGAGAGAGAGAGAGAGAGAGAGAGAGGAGAGGAAAGGAGAGGGAATGAGAGAGAGGAGAGAGAGAGAGAGAGAGAGAGAGAGAGAGAGAGAGAGAGAGAGAGAGAGAGAGAGAGAGAGAGAGAAGGCAAAAGAGAGAGAGAGAGGAGAGGAAAGGAGAGGAAAGGAAAGGAGAGGGAGAGAGAAGGAGAGCGAGAGAGGAGAGGGAGAGAGAAGGAGAGCGAGAGAGGAGAGGAAAGGAGAGGGAGTGAGAGAGGAGAGAGAGAGAAGGAGAGAGAGAAGGCAAAAGAGAGAGAGAGAGGTACGGTGCCTTCAGAAAGTACCCTTCACTAATTCCACGTTGTTGTGTTACAGCCTGAATTCAAAATTAATTAAATATATTGTTTTTTCTCAACCATCTCCACACAATACCCCATAAAGACTAGGTGAAAATATGTTTTTACAAATTTATTGAAAGTGAAATATCTAATTTGCATAAGTATTCACATCCCATGGTCATTACATGTTAAAATCCCCTTTGGCAGTGATTACAGCTGTGAGTCTTTCTAGGTAAGTCTCTAAGAGCTTTGCACACCAGGATTGTACAATATTTACACATTATATATTTTTTTATTCTTCAAGCTCTGTCTAGTTGGATGTTGATCATTGCTAGAAAGCCATTTTCAAGTCATAGATTTTCAAGCCAATTTAAGTCAAAACTGTAACTAGGCCACTCAGGAACATTAAATGTTGTCTTGGTAAGCTACTTTTGATTTAGGTTATTGTCCTGCTGAAAGGTGTATTTGTCTCCCAGTGTCTGTTGGAAAGCAGACTGAACCAGGTTTTCCTCTAGGATTTTGCCTGTGCTTAGAGACAGTGCATTTTGGAAAGTATTCAGACCCTTTGACTTTTACCACATTTTGTTACATTACAGCCTTATTCTCAAATGGATTCAATTAATGTTTTCCCTCATTAATCTACACACAATACCCCATAATGCCAAAGTGAATATGTATCTTAAAAAAATGCAAATGTATAAAATTTTTTTACGGAAATACCTCATTCACATAAGTATTCAGAACCTTTGCTATGAAACTCCAAACTGAGCTCTGGTGCATTCTGTTTCCATTGATTGTCCTTGAGATGTTTCTACAACTTGATTGGAGTCCACCTGTAAAATATTCAATTGACTGGACATGATTTGGAAAGGCACACGTCTGTCTATATAAGGTCCCAGAGTTGACAGTACATGTCAGAGCAAGAAACAGGCCTTGAGTTTGAAGGAATTGTTTGTAGAGGTCCAAGACAGGATTGTGTCGAGGCATGGATCTGGGGAAGGGTACCAGAAAATGTCTGCAGCATTGAAGGTCCCCAAGAACACTGTAGCCTCCATCGTTCTTAAATGGAAGAAGTTTGGAACCACCAAGACTCTTCCTAGAGCTGGCCACCCAGCCAAACTGAGCAATCGGGGGAGAAGGGCCTTGGTCAGGGAGGTGACCCGATGGTCACTCTGACAGAGCTCCAGAGTTCCTATGTGGGGATGGGAGAACCTTTCAGAAGAACAACCATCTCTGCAGAACTCCACCAATCAGGCCTTTATGGTAGAGTGGCCAGACAAAAGCCACTCTTCAGCAATAGACACATGACTGCCCGCTTGGAGTTTGCCAAAAGGTACCTACAGGACTCAGACAATGAGAAACAATATTCTTTGGCCTGATGAAACCAAGATTGAACTATTTGGACTGAATGCCAAGTGTCACGTCTGGAGGAAACCTGGCACCATCCCTACGGTGAAGCATGGTGGTGGCAGCATGATGCTGTGGGAATGTCTTTCAGTGGTAGGGATTGGGAGACTAGTCAGCAAAGTACAGAGGGATCCTTGATGAAAACCTGCTCCAGAGCGTTCAGGACCTCAGACTGGGGTGAAGGTTCACCTGCAGAGAAGAATGGGAGAAACTTCCCAAATACAGCCAAGCTTGTAGCGTCATACCCAAGAGGACTCAAGGCTGTGTTTCAATAAAGTACTGAGTAAAGGATCTGAATACGTATGTAAATGTGATATTTATGCTTTTTATATTTAATACATTTGTAAAAAAAAAAAAAAATCTAAAAATGTGTTTTTACTTTGTTATTACGAGGTATTGTGTGTAGATTGATGAAGATTTAAAAATATATATATTTTAGAATAAGGCTGTAACCTAACAAAATGTGGAAAAATGCACTTTATTCTGTTTCTTTTTATCCTAGAAATCTCCCTAGTCCTTGCTGATGACAAGCATTCCCATAACATAATGCAGCCACCACCATACTTGAAAATATGAAGAGTGGTACTCAGTGATATGTTGTGTTGGATTTGCCACAAACATAACATTCAGGACATGAAGTTATTTCCTTTGCCACATTTTTTGTAGTTTTACTTTAGTGTCTTATTGCAATCAGGATGCACGTTTTGGAATATTTCCTCCTACTGTTCACTCTGTCTATTAGGTTAGTATTGTGCAATAGCTACAATATTGTTGATCCATCCTCAGGTTTTCTCTTATCACAGCCATTAAACTCTTTAACTGTTTTAAAGTCACTATTAGCCTCATAGGGAAATCCCTAAGTGGTTTCCTTCCTCTCTGGCAACTGAGTTAGGAAGGACACCTGTATCTTTGCAGTGACTGGGTGTATTGATACACCATCCAACGTGTAATTATTAACTTAACCATGCTCAAAGAGATATGTAATGTCATTATTTAAAAAAAAAGGTTATTATCTAGCAATAGGTGCCTTTCTTTGTGAGGCATTGGAAAACCTCGCTGGTCTTTGTGATTGAATCTGTGTTTGAAATTCACTGCTTGACTGAGGGAACTTATAGATAATTGTATGTGTCGGGTACACAGATGATGTAGTCATTCAAAAATGATGTTGGACACAGAGTCCATTCAACTTATTATGTGACTTGTTAAGCAAATGTTTACTCCTGAACTTATTTCAGCTTGCTATAACAAAGGGGTTGAATACTTATTGACTCTAGAAATGATAGCTTTTAATTTTTAATGAATTTGTTAAAATTTCTAAAAACATAATTCCACATTGACATTATGTGGTATTGTGTAGGCCAGTGACACAAAATATCAATGTAATGCATTTTACATTCAAGCAGTAACACAACAAAATGTGGAAAAAGTCAAGGGTTGTGAATACTTTCTGAAGGCTCTGTAGATAGAGAGAAGAAAGGAGCTGGAGAGAGTGAGAAGAGAGAGGTTTTCAGAACTTAGCAGCAGTACAGTTCATTTGCTCAGGATGTTTAGGTTCTCTACACAACAGAGGGTTATACTACATAGCGGGATAGAGGAGTTAGCGAGCTAACTTTGGTCAATTCTGAGTTCAATCGGAATAACCGGTGACAAGAAGGTGGCTCACCTTTAGTCAACTACATTTCTATGGCAATGAATCCTTCAACGCTAACCTGCTCCGGATCGTCACTAGTTACCACAGACACAAAGTCATAAACCCTGCGTATTTCTAAGGTGGTTCTTCTTAAAGTGGATCTGAGAGCTTTTTAACTACTATGCAGATATGAAACAGTAAATTCCCAGTTTATGCTACAAAACCAACTTCATAAGAGGTTTTAAAATAGGTTATATTTGACAAAAAATTCCATGATGTGCAGTAAGGCATTGTTGGCAGAATTGATGGATGCAGTTCAATGCAAGATTTGCATAATTTGCCAATACATTTCTTGGTATCAGGTTGTAAATCACTGCTGGCCTGGTACATTGTTCGCCGCCTCCACCCATTCGGGATGCACTGTTTCAGTTTCAATGACTCAATATTTTGGACAAAAATGGACGAATGTAAAGCTAAAGTCTAGGCATTGGTCCTGTGACTTGGATGGGTCTCTGTTAGAGGAAATTATGGTTGAAATGACTAATTATGTATACATTCCAATCAGAACTGACTAGTCCAAATGCTATAATGTACTGTACATGTGAATTTTCTCTCTTGCTCTCATTCCCAATTGTATATAATGTAGTCAGGAGTTTAGTAACAATGAAGGTCTGTTCCTTAGTTCATTCAGTTGTACAAATCTCCAGGTGGCGGGAATGGCCCATCTCCAGATTGTCTATAATGTTGATTTATACTGACTGGCCTTGACTTCGTGCTGATAACGTGAAGGCTCGAGAGCTAGAGGGCCCCTCTACTTGTGAAATATAGATAGAACGTTTAGAAAACGCTGACGTCATTTTCAGTTTATAACCTGTGGAAATATGTGTATGTGGTTAGTACTCACTTGAATTAAACACTGTTTACCTGGCTTTTAAGACTGGTCTCGATCTACTTCATGCATAATTAATGAACTTACACCTCATTAATGAACTAGAAACGAGTGCGAATTTGGTATTGGCTACAAAATACATAGGAATTTATAATTCCTCTATCAGTCTCTTCAAGGAGGAGGTCAAAGGGGGGTGAAGTCTAACACCGGTGCTTTGGAAACCACGCTCGTGTGATGATTAAACTTGTCTAAGATCTGAAAAGTTGCATTGTCTGGTCCTGCAGGCTTACATGAATGGTTTGTTACACGCGGTAATCTGTCTGGTAATTACGAGGCTACTCATTACATGGACGTAATACCAAACCACCTCTGTTGCACGCTCATTAAATGGGATGCACAGATCCTTCTGCTACTGTTTGCCACAGGAAGTGTTGTTGTGCAGTAGGCCTGATTTCAAACCCAGTCAGTTATATTGGTGCTGTGATCTCTGAGTATGAGGTCAAAGGGGGAGTGAAATGTAACTAAGGTTGTTCGATGAACCTTGCTGGAGACTGGAAGACTTGTGTTAGCTTCCTGAACTAATCCCTATGGGCTTTATCTAAGTGGACTAACATAGTCTTGTGACATGCAGGAGACCTGGTTCGAAACCACTCAGTTACAATAGCAAGGTTAAATAGGAAGTGTAAAGGCTATCCTTAGAAGGGCTATCACAGGGCATTTCATGTACAGTTGAAGTCGGAAGTTTACATACACTTAGGTTGGAGTGATTAAAACTTGTTTTTCAACCACTCCACAAATTTCATGTTAACAAACTATAGTTTTGGCAAGTCAGTTAGGACATCTACTTCGTGCATGACACAAGTAATTTTTCCAACACTTGTTTACAGACAGATTATTTCATTTATAATTCCCTGTATCACAATTCTAGTGGGTCAGACGTTTACATACACCTTCGGAACAATTTCCAAACGCCTGAAGGTACCACGTTCATCTGTACAAACAATAGTACGCAAGTATAAACACCATGGGAACACTCAGCCGTCATACTGCTCAGGATGGAGACACATTCTGTCTCCGAGAGATGAACATACTTTGGTGCGAAAAGTGCAAATCAATCCCAGAACAACAACAAATTACCTTGCAAAGATGCTGAAAGAAACAGGTACAAAAGTATCTATATCTACAGTAAAACAAGTCCTCTATCGACATAACCTGAAAGGCCGCTCAGCAAGGAAGAAGCCACTGCTCCAAAACCGCCATAGAAAAGACACCCTATGGTTTGCAACTGCACATGGGGACAAAGATTGTACTTCTTGGAGAAATGTCCTGGTCTGATGAAACAAAATTATAACTGTGGCCATAATGACCATTGTTGTGTTTGGAGGAAAAAGATGGAGGCTTGCAAGCCGAATAACACCATGAACGTGGTACCTTCAGGAGTTTGGAAATTGCTCCCAAGGATGAACCAGACTTGTGGAGGTCTACAATGTTTTTCTGAGGTCTTGGCTGATTTCTGTTGATTTTCCTATGATGTCAAGCAAAGAGGTTCTGAGTTTGAAGGTAGGCCTTGAAATTCATCCACAGGTACACCTCCAATTGACTCAAATTATGTCAATTAGCCTATCAGAAGCTTCTAAAGCCATGACATAATTTTCTGGAATTTTCCAAGCTGTTTAAATTCACAGTCAACTTAGTGCATGTAAACTTCTGTTAGGACATCTACTAGTTCCTCTCCTTCCACCAACGAGAAGCGTTACAAAGGAGATATCAGACCAGGTAGTCCTGGGGCTCAGGTCCTCTAAGAGAAGAGAGAGAGAAAGAGAGAGAGAGAGTTAGAGGGAGCATACTCCAATTCAAACAGGACCTATAAGACAGGGGAAATACTCCAGATGTAACAGACTGACCCTAGCCCCCCGACATATAAACTATTGCAGCATAAATACTGGGGGCTAAGACAAGAGGGGTCGGGAGACTCTGTGGCCCCGTCCGACAATACCTCTGGACAGGGCCAACCAGGCAGGATATAACCCCACCCACTTTGCCAAAGCACAGACCCCACACCACGAGAGGGATATCTTCAACCAGCTTACGTGTAGGTATGTACGGCAGGACCAAATCAGAAAGATAGGTAGGAGCAAGCCCATGTAAAGCTTTGTAGGTTAGCAGTAAAACCTTGAAATCAGGCCTGGCCTTAACAGAAAGCCAGTGTAGAGAGGCTCCCACTGGAGTTATTTGATCACATTTTTTGGTTCTCGTCAAGATTCCAGCAGCCGTGTTTAGCACTAACTGAAGTTGATTTTGTGTTTTATCCAGGTAACTGAAAAGGAGAGCATTGCAGTAGTCTAATCTAGAAGTGGCAAAAGCATGGATACATTTTTCTGCATCATTTTTGGACTGAAAGTTTCTGATTTTTGCAATGTTAAAAGCATGGATTAATTTGAAAAAATATGTCCTTGAAACTGTCTTGATATGTTCGTCAAAAGAGAGATCAAAGTCCAGAGTAAACGCCAAGGTCCTTCACAGTTTTATTTGAGACGACTGTACAACCATCAAGATGAATTGTCAGATCCAACAGAAGATCTCTTTGTTTCTTGGGACCTAGAACTAGCATCTCTGTTTTGTCCCAGTTTAAAAGTAAATCATTTGCCACCGTCCACTTCCTTATGTCTGAAACACAGGCTTCTAGGGAGGGCAATTTTAGGGCTTCACCATGTTTCATCAAAATGTACAACTGTGTATCATCCGCAAAGCAGTGAAAGTTAGCATAAGGTTTCCGAATGACATCACCAAGAGGTAAAATATATAGTGAAAACAATAGTGGTTTTAAAATGAAACCTTGAGGAACCCTGATATTTACAGTTGATTTGTCAGAGGTCAAACCGTCCACAGAGACTTTCCGACAGATAAGATCTAAACCAGGCCAGAACTTGTCCGTGTAGACCAATTTGGGTTTCCAATTTCTCCAAAAGAATGTGGTGATCGATGGTATCAAAAGCAGCACTAAGGTCTCGGAGCACGAGGACAGATGCCATTAAAAGGTAATTTACCACCTTCACAAGTGCATTCTCAGGGCTATAATGGGGTCTAAAACCAGACTCAAGCGTTTTTTATCCATTGTTTGTCTTCAGGACGGCAGTGAGTTGCAGTGCAACAGCTTTTTTTTTTGAGAGGAATGGAAGATTCGATATAGGCCAATAGTTTTTTTTTATTTTCTGGGTCAAGTTTTGGCTTTTTCAAGAGAGGCTTTATTACTGTCACATTTAGTGAGTTTGGTACACATCTGGTGGATAGGGAGGCGTTTATTATGTCCAACATAGGATGGCCAAGCACAGGAAGCAGCTCTTTCAGTAGTTTAGTTGGAATAGGGTCCAGAATGCAGCTTGAAGGTTTAGAGGCCGTGACTATTTTCATCAATGTGTCAAGAGATGTAGTATTAAAAAACGTGAGTGTCTCCTTTGATCCCTAGGACAAAACACACATAACAATGAGAGAGACTAAACAAAACTACATAAAGAGAAACCTAAGACAAAAACATAGCATGGCAGCAACACATTATTATTTATTTTTTTACCAGGTAAGTTGACTGTGAACACATTCTCATTTACAGCAACAACCTGGGGAATAGTTACAGGGGAGAGGAGGAATGAGCCAATTGTAAGCTGGGGATGGTTAGGTGACCATGATGGTATGAGGGACAGCTTGGGAATTTAGCCAGGACACCAGGGTTAACAACCCTAGTCTTACAATAAGTGCCATGGGATCTTTAATGACCTCAGAAGAGTCAGGACACCCATTTATAACGTCCCATCCGAGAGACAGCACCCTACACAGAGCAGTGTCCCCAATCACTGCCCTGGGGCATTGGAATATTTTTTAGGCTAGAGGAAAGAGTGCCTCTTACTGGCCCTCCAACACCATTTCCAGCAGCATCTGGTCTCCCATCCAGGACTAACCCTGTTTAGCTTCAGAAGCAAGCCAGTAGTGGGATGCAGGGTGGTGTGCTGCTGGCTTACATGACAACACAGCAATGTAGCAACACAACATGACAACAACATGGTAGCAACACAACATGGCAGAAAGCACAACATGGTACAAACATTGTTGGGCACAGACAACAGGATAAAGGGCAAGAAGGTAGAGACAGTACGTCACATGAAGCAGCCACAACTGTCAGTAAGAGTGTCCATGATTGAGTCTTTGATTGATGAGATTGAGATAAAACTATCCAGTTTGAGTATTTTTGCAACTTGTTCCAGTCGCTAGCTGCAGCAAACTGAAAAGAGGAGCGACCCAGGGATGTGCTTTGGGGACCTTTAAAAGAATGTGACTGGCAGAACGGGTGTTGTATGTGGAGGATGAGGGCTGCAGTAGGTATCTCAGATAGGGGGGGGTGAGGCCTAAGAGAGTTTATTCAACTGACATATTCACTGCAGCCTAGAGTATAATTTTGTACTCACTTGAAAACAATAATGTAATTATTCATTGCATTGTGGTGTTGTAGGCTAGTCTATGTAGGATAATTGTATTGTCCCTCAACAAGATAAACAGGGGAGTTTTTTGAGTTGCATGTCTCATGTCTTCACTGTTCTTTCATGCACAATGATGCACCTGGCCTTTTCGCTGCCTCAGCTATTCCCATTTGTTCTTGTGGATTCATATATAACTATTTAACCAGCTTTGAATGTTTTTATGTGTGGTGTTGTGTCTTTGGCTATGCCGGATTAAGTGATATGACATGCTATTCTATAAAATAATTTATCCGTAATTAATATTACCTGATTGAGCTAATCATGTAAATGTAATTAACTAGAGAGTCGGGGCACCACAAAATAATATTTATAGAGCTGTTATCTTCCGAATAAACTCTTAAAGACCTATTAATATTTTACATCAATAGCAGTCAATATTAATCGTCATCTTAATTCAGTCTCATCTGAAAGTTGTAAATTCTGCACGAACCCTGGCTAACAAGTTGAATCAGCAATATAAAAAATTGGGTTTAATTATTTATTTACTAAATACCTAACTAATCACACAGAATTACACATACACATAATTAAATCATAACTTGATTACAAATTACGTCATAAAACAGAAAACATCCCTAGTGGAGAGAACAGATATGACAGCTGGTTACACAAAAGAAAATGGGCTGGGTTTGAGTGAAACCGGGAAGACTGTGGGACACAGGGAGAAGCTGTGCTATCGTAAATACAGTATCTTATGCATTCTAACTTACCGCCCATTTGGAAAAGGAAAATGCAATAAATATTTTCTCTGAGCTGCGCTTCGGTAGGTTGGTGGTAGATGGAAGGCCGTGTTGCCAAACCGAGTCCTTTGTCGTTTGAAGAATGTCTCTGCTGGTAAATTGTATACATTGTAGTAACGTCGTAGCGTGGTAGACGGGATACTCTGTCTGTTCCTTCCTAACCTGCGTTTGTAGCTGCTGTTGCTAACTCAACGGCTAGGAGGTATCACTTCTGTAGTGAATAAGAGTTCAAAGTTCATACCATTCGCAACCAAAGCTCACGCTGATGTTGGCTTCGTTCTGTAGTTATTATCTGAACCATTCTGACATAGGACCGTCGTCCTCATATCCTCGGAACAGGAGGTTATATTGTCGTCAAGGCTTTATATAGGAGGGGAGAGGAGAGGAGGGCGTGTTTGAAAAGTTTTATAGCCCATGTCCCTTCACAGGGGCAGGCCACTGATTGAGCAGAGCTCTAACCAAATCTCACATTTTAGAAGCTAAAATCACATTTCATCCCATCACGAATAATTTCATATTCAAACATTTAAATTGAACAACAATTCCATGTGAATCCTATAACTCTGATGTGGAGACTTTCCACTGTAGAGTTTATGTCATCTTATCATTTATGAGAATGCCTCAGATGACAACCGAACTGACATCATATTCATTAAGTACCACCGCAAATGCTCAATTGGTCGGATTACCAGAATATAGTTAATTTCCCCCCACCTTCTGATGTTCCCAGAATCTCTATGTTAACCAAGGGTTTTGCAAATGTAACATCAGTAGGGTAGAGAGAGGAAAAAGGTTGGGAAGAGGTATTTAAGACTGGCATAAACCTAACCCCAGGCCAACGTCATGACAGTGGTATAATTGCTATTTAACCAATTGCAGATTTTTACAAATGATCCACCTACCACTATTGTCACTATGAATGGTGGATAGAGGGCAGGATAGATAGTTCTACTGGTAGACTATTCTGGCCTGTGGTATAGTTAAAGTTAGTACATGGAAAGCGTTGTGCAAAAGGGAAGTAACAAAACACCTTGATATATGGGAGGAGCATGCAGGCAGATGAGGAAATGTGTCTAGGATGGAAGAAAATATAGAGTAAAAGCTGTAAAAGAGTGAATGGAAATCAGGGAAAAACACACAACCCTCCCCTGTGACCAATAAAAACCATTCTACCCTCCCCTGTGACCAATAAAAACCATACTACCCTCCCCTGTGACCAATAAAACCATACTAACCTCCCCTGTGACAATAAAAACCACAATACCCTCCCGGGTGACAATAAAAACCACAATACCCTCCCCTGTGACAATAAAAACCACACTACCCTCCCCTGTGACAATAAAAACCATACTACCCTCCCCTATGACCAATAAAAACACACTACCCTCCCCTGTGACCAATAAAAACCATACTACCCTCCCTTGTGACCAATAAAACCATACTACCCTCCCTTGTGACCAATAAAACCATACTACCCTCCCCTGTGACCAATAAAACCATACTAACCTCCCCTGTGACAATAAAAACCACACTACCCTCCCCTGTGACAATAAAAACCATACTACCCTCCCCTATGACCAATAAAAACACACTACCCTCCCCTGTGACCAATAAAAACCATACTACCCTCCCTTGTGACCAATAAAACCATACGACCCTCCCCTGTGACCAATAAAACCATATTACCCTCCCCTGTGACAATAAAAACCATACTACCCTCCCATGTGACCAATAAAAACCATACTACCCTCCCTTGTGACCAATAAAACCATACTACCCTCCCCTGTGACCAATAAAAACCATACAACCCTCCCCTGTGACCAATAAAAACACACAACCCTCCCCTGTGCCCAATAAAAACACACAACCCTCCCATGTGACAAATAAAAACACACAACCCTCCTCTGTGCCCAATAAAACCATACAACCCTCCCCTGTGACAAATAAAAACACACAACCCTCCCTTGTGACCAATAAAAACACACAACCCTCCCCTGTGACCAATAAAAACACACAACCCTCCCCTGTTACCAATAAAAACACACAACCCTCCCCTGTGACCAATAAAAACCACACAACCCTCCCTGTGACCAATAAAAACCATACAACCCTCCCCTGTGACAAATAAAAACACACAACCCTCCCCTGTGACCAATAAAAACACACAACCCTCCCCTGTGACAATAAAAACACACAACCCTCCCCTGTGACAATAAAAACCATACAACCCTCCCCTGTGACAAATAAAAACACACAACCCTCCCCTGTGACCAATAAAAACACACAACCCTCCCCTGTGACCAATAAAAACACACAACCCTCCCCTGTGACAATAAAAACCATACAACCCTCCCCTGTAACAATAAAAACCATACAACCCTCCCTGTGACAAATAAAAACCATACAACCCTCCCCTGTGACAAATAAAAACACACAACCCCCCCCTGTTACCAATAAAAACACACAACCCTCCCCTGTGACCAATAAAAACACACAACCCTCCCCTGTGACAATAAAAACCATACAACCCTCCCCTGTGACAAATGAAAAACACACAACCCTCCCCTGTGACCAATAAAAACACACAACCCTCCCCTGTGACAATAAAAACACACAACCCTCCCCTGTGACAATAAAAACCATACAACCCTCCCCTGTGACAAATAAAAAACACACAACCCTCCCCTGTGACAAATAAAAAACACACAACCCTCCCCTGTGACCAATAAAAACACACAACCCTCCCCTGTGACAATAAAAACACACAACCCTGCCTTGTGACAATAAAAACCACACAACCCTCCCCTGTAACAATAAAAACCATACAACCCTCCCCTGTGACAAATAAAAACCATACTACCCTCCCCTGTGACAAATAAAAAACACACAACCCTCCCCTGTGACCAATAAAAACACACAACCCTCCCCTGTGACCAATAAAAACACACAACCCTCCCCTGTGACAATAAAAACCATACAACCCTCCCCTGTGACAAATGAAAAACACACAACCCTCCCCTGTGACCAATAAAAACACACAACCCTCCCCTGTGACAATAAAAACCATACAACCCTCCCCTGTGACAAATAAAAACCATACTACCCTCCCCTGTGACCAATAAAAACACACAACCCTCCCCTGTGCCCAATAAAAACACACAACCCTCCCCTGTGCCCAATAAAAACACACAACCCTCCCCTGTGACAATAAAAACCATACAACCCTCCCATGTGACAAATAAAAACCATACTACCCTCCCCTGTGACAAATAAAAAACACACAACCCTCCCCTGTGACAATAAAAACACACAACCCCCCCCTGTGACAATAAAAACACACAACCCTCCCCTGTGACAATAAAAACCATACAACCCTCCCCTGACAAATAAAAACACACAACCCTCCCCTGTGACAAAAAAACACACAACCCTCCCCTGTGACCAATAAAAACCATACAACCCTCCCCTGTGACAAATAAAAAACACACAACCCTCCCCTGTGACAAATAAAAAACACACAACCCTCCCCTGTGACCAATAAAAACACACAACCCTCCCCTGTGACAATAAAAACACACAACCCTCCCCTGTGACAATAAAAACCATACAACCCTCCCCTGTAACAATAAAAACCATACAACCCTCCCCTGTGACAAATAAAAACCATACTACCCTCCCCTGTGACAAATAAAAAACACACAACCCTCCCCTGTGACAATAAAAACACACAACCCTCCCCTGTGACAATAAAAACCATACAACCCTCCCCTGTGACAATAAAAACCATACAACCCTCCCCTGTAACAATAAAAACCATACAACCCTCCCCTGTGACAAATAAAAACACACAACCCTCCCCTGAAAAAAAACACACAACCCTCCCCTGTGACACACAACCCTCCCCTGTGACCAATAAAACACACAACCCTCCCCTGTGAAAAAACCACACAACCCTCCCCTGTGACAATAAAAACACACAACCCTACAACCCTCCCCCCCTGTGACAATAAAAACCATACAACCCTCCCCTGTGACAAATAAAAACCATACTACCCTCCCCTGTGACCAATAAAAACACACAACCCTCCCCTGTGCCCAATAAAAACACACAACCCTCCCCTGTGCCCAATAAAAACACACAACCCTCCCCTGTGACAATAAAAACCATACAACCCTCCCCTGTGACAAATAAAAACCATACTACCCTCCCCTGTGACCAATAAAAACACACAACCCTCCCCTGTGCCCAATAAAAACACACAACCCTCCCCTGTGCCCAATAAAAACACACAACCCTCCCCTGTGACAATAAAAACCATACAACCCTCCCCTGTGACAATAAAAACCATACAACCCTCCCCTGTGACAAATAAAAACCATACTACCCTCCCCTGTGACCAATAAAAACACACAACCCTCCCCTGTGCCCAATAAAAACACACAACCCTCCCCTGTGCCCAATAAAATCACACAACCCTCCCCTGTGACAATAAAAACCATACAACCCTCCCCTGTGACAAATAAAAACCATACTACCCTCCCCTGTGACCAATAAAAACACACAACCCTCCCCTGTGCCCAATAAAAACACACAACCCTCCCCTGTGCCCAATAAAAACACACAACCCTCCCCTGTGACAATAAAAACCATACAACCCTCCCCTGTGACAATAAAAACCATACAACCCTCCCCTGTGACAAATAAAAACCATACTACCCTCCCCTGTGACCAATAAAAACACACAACCCTCCCCTGTGCCCAATAAAAACACACAACCCTCCCCTGTGCCCAATAAAAACACACAACCCTCCCCTGTGACAATAAAAACCATACAACCCTCCCCTGTGACAAATAAAAACCATACTACCCTCCCCTGTGACCAATAAAAACACACAACCCTCCCCTGTGCCCAATAAAAACACACAACCCTCCCCTGTGCCCAATAAAAACACACAACCCTCCCCTTTGACCAATAAAAACACACAACCCTCCCCTTTGACCAATAAAAACACACAACCCTCCCCTGTGACAATAAAAACACACAACCCTCCCCTGTGACAATAAAAACCATACAACCCTCCCCTGTAACAATAAAAACCATACAACCCTCCCCTGTGACAAATAAAAACCATACTACCCTCCCCTGTGACAAATAAAAAACACACAACCCTCCCCTGTGACCAATAAAAACACACAACCCTCCCCTGTGACCAATAAAAACACACAACCCTCCCCTGTGACAATAAAAACCATACAACCCTCCCCTGTGACAAATGAAAAACACACAACCCTCCCCTGTGACCAATAAAAACACACAACCCTCCCCTGTGACAATAAAAACCATACAACCCTCCCCTGTGACAATAAAAACCATACAACCCTCCCCTGTGACAAATAAAAACCATACTACCCTCCCCTGTGACCAATAAAAACACACAACCCTCCCCTGTGCCCAATAAAAACACACAACCCTCCCCTGTGCCCAATAAAAACACACAACCCTCCCCTGTGACAATAAAAACCATACAACCCTCCCCTGTGACAAATAAAAACCATACTACCCTCCCCTGTGACCAATAAAAACACACAACCCTCCCCTGTGCCCAATAAAAACACACAACCCTCCCCTGTGCCCAATAAAAACACACAACCCTCCCCTGTGACAATAAAAACCATACAACCCTCCCCTGTGACAATAAAAACCATACAACCCTCCCCTGTGACAAATAAAAACCATACTACCCTCCCCTGTGACCAATAAAAACACACAACCCTCCCCTGTGCCCAATAAAAACACACAACCCTCCCCTGTGCCCAATAAAAACACACAACCCTCCCCTGTGACAATAAAAACCATACAACCCTCCCCTGTGACAAATAAAAACCATACTACCCTCCCCTGTGACCAATAAAAACACACAACCCTCCCCTGTGCCCAATAAAAACACACAACCCTCCCCTGTGCCCAATAAAAACACACAACCCTCCCCTTTGACCAATAAAAACACACAACCCTCCCCAAAGCAAAGATAATAGTAAGACAACCCTTTTCACGCCAGTAAATTTCCCACCAAATCCTGAATTTGCTGGATAACTCTTTCTTAATTTAATTCATTTTGATTGCTGTTTCACCATTGCCTCAATGAAGGTCAAAAGGAGTGGCCTATAGAGGAAATAGGGTGCCATTTGGGACACACATTGTAATCCTCATAGCTAGAGATAAGAATACAGCAACTAAATCATGTGTAATAGATTGATACTGTATGATAATAGGATGAGCTCTGTCAACAAGAATAATGGTGCTGTCAATGATGATGTCCCTTTTGTATCTAATATCATAACCCCATTAATGAAATGAAAAATGACTCTGAAGTCTTACTCTCCTTATTAGCTGCCCTCATACCTCACTCCCTCTCTTCCTCTCTCCCTCTCTTCCTTTCTTCCAACTCTCCCTCTCTCTGATCTATTCTCACCCTCCCTCCCTTTCGCTCGTTTCCCTCCCTCCCTCTCAAGTCAATTTAAGGGTTTTTATTGGCATGGGAAACATATATTAATATTGCCAAAGCAAGAGAACTAGATAATAAACAAAAGTGAAAAAACAACAATCTACAAAAGTGACAAACCAAACAAAACAAAGGTGAAGTCTTCTCATGCTTTGTTGATTTCCAAAACGCATTTGACTCAATTTGGCATGAGGGTCTGCTATACAAATTGATGGGCAGTGATAAAGTAGTCTACAGTACTACTGCCAAGGGAGAGCTATAAGTGTACCTACCGTAAGAGTCCCCTCGTAGCCTACCATTGACTATATACATACTCTACGTGTGACACTCTTCTCTCTCTCTCTCTCTCTCTCTCTCTCTCTCTCTCTCTCTCTCTCTCTCTCTCTCTCTCTCTCTCTCTCTCTCTCTCTCTCTCTCTCTCTCTCTCCCTCCCTCCCTCCCTCCCTCCCTCCCTCCCTCCCTCCCTCCCTCCCTCCCTCCCTCCCTCCCTCCCTCCCTCCCTCCCTCCCTCCCTCACACACTGTGCCTCCATCTGTTTCAGGAACTTCAAAGACCTTCCCTATCCCCTGGTTTCTCTCCTTTTTAACTCTTTTATCAGCCTTTAATAAAGCACCACTTCAAAAAGGAAAGACTTTCTCCTTCATTATCACCTATTACTTTATTAAACTGCTATGCTAATATATAATAATAATAATAATATTTATTCCATGTATAACATTTGTATATTTTTAAAGTGGGCCCAGTTGAATCGGGCTATTTCAGAAATGAAAAGGGACGGTTATTATGAGGAAGGGTAGATGAAAGTGTGGATCTGGCGGAGAGAGGGGAGAGTAGGGTAGTAGAGGAGTGTAGGAGTTGAGGATATGTATTCTAAACCACGGGACCTCATCAGTGATGCACCCTGGGATGTCACTGTAGTGGTTGTGGTGCTTGATGTGGAGTGGGTGTCTCTGATGCGGCCGGTTGATGCTTCTCCAGTCTGTGTCATGAACTTTTATTTCTCTCCCTGCTCTCCCCATCTCTCTCTACCCTCTCTCCATGTCTCCATCTCTTTCTGCTCTCTCTCCATTTATCCATCTCTCAATTTCCCTCTGCTCTCTCTCCATCTCCCCCTGCTCTCTCTCCATCTCTCCATCTTTCTCTGCTCTCTCTCCATCTCTCTCTACCCTCTCTCCATGTCTCCATCTCTTTCTGCTCTCTCTCCATTTATCCATCTCTCAATTTCCCTCTGCTCTCTCTCCATTACCCCCTGCTCTCTCTACATCTCTCTCTGCTCTCTCTATCTCTCTCTGCTCTCTCTCCATCTCTCTCTGCTCTCTCTCCATCTCCCTCTGCTCTCTCTCCATCTCTCTCTGCTCTCTCTCCATCTCCCTCTGCTCTCTCTCCATTACCCCCTGCTCTCTCTCCATCTCTCTGCTCTCTCTCTCTCTCTGCTCTCTCTCCATCTCTCTCTGCTCTCTCCATCTCCCTCTGCTCTCTCTCCATCTCCCCCTGCTCTCTCTCCATCTCTCCATCTCTCTCTGATCTCTCTCTGCTCTCTCTCCATCTCCCTCTGCTCTCTCTCCATCTCCCCCTGCTCTCTCTCCATCTCTCCATCTCTCTCTGATCTCTCTCCATCTCTCTCTGCTCTCTCTCCATCTCTCCATCTCTCTCTGCTCTCTCTCCATCTCCCCCTGCTCTCTCTCCATCTCCCCCTGCTCTCTCTCCATCTCTCTCTGCTCTCTCTCCATCTCTCCATCTCCCTCTGCTCTCTCCGTCTCTCATCCTCCCACTATGGATCTGTCATGGTCCTCTCATCTCCCGCACTCACATCATGACCCTGGAGAGCCACGAGAGCTCTCTGGCTGACAAACTTTGAATGTGTGTTTGTGTGTGTGTGTGTGTGTGTGTGTGTGTGCATGTTTGTCTCTGTCTGTGTGTGCTGTGTGTGTATGAGTGTGTGGTTTTATCAGGTGTTTGCAAGTGTATGGGGGTGGAAGGTATATAGGTACTTTATGTTTCATTGTCTGGAAAGTATTGGATTTGTCAGGTCTTTGACTTGTGCGATTCCTGGCTGTGTGTTTTGTCGGTGTATGTGTGTGTCGGAGTGTTTTGATTCGGGTGTCACATCTCTCTCGCACATTCCTCTGTTGAGTTTTGTTTTATGTTTCTCTCTCTACGCTGGCATCGGTTAACTCCAGCTTGCCTTTGATTGCAGCTTCAAATGCCGCCTGCCTGAGAGCTTTTCTCCACACGTTTTGGCACTTCCCCCTCCAGAGCTCTCTCCCAGCTCGCTCATTCTGGCCCCACCCCCCACCTCACTGTGTCCTTAACCACGGTACACCGTGCCCTCTGTGCAGCATCTGTCTGCGAGACTGAGACAGGCCAGTACTCAACTTTGGCCTCCAGAAAGAGCCACAGGGCTGGAGATCAATTACCTGGCTACCCAGACTCCTTGCTCCAGTCAAACGCTATGCCACTCCCATGGACCCTGTGAACACATTTGGTTGCAGTCTGCTTGGTCCAGAAACCGATGGGTTGAGCCAGAACAAGAACACACGTACAGTGGCTGTTTGAAAATTCATCATTGGCTTTCTAACTCTGATTGGTTAGAGACAATCCAATTGCTGATGACTGTGTACAACGCTCCCCGTGCCCCTCTTCACCACAAAAGTCTTCAATGATGGCAGTTTCAGACTAAAGTGCACTACCTGACCAAAGGTACGTGGACACCTGCTAGTCCAACATCTCATTCCAATATCATGGGCATCAGTATGGAGTTGGTCTCCCCTTTGCTGCTATAACAATCTCCACTCTTCTGGGAAGGCTTCCTACCAGATGTTGAAACAGTACTGTGGGGACTTGCTTCCATTCAGCCACAAGAGCATTAATGAGGTCAGGCACTGATGTTGGGCAATTAGGCCTGGCTCACAGTCGGTGTTCCAATTTATCACAGAGGTGTTTGATGGGGTTGAGGTCAGGGCTCTGTGCAGGCCAGTCAAGTTCTTCACACAGGTCTCAACAAACCATTTCTGTATGGACCCCGCTTTGTGCACGGGGGCATTGTAATGCTGAAACAGGAAAGGGCCTTCCCCAAACTGTTGCCACAAAGTTGGAAGTACAGAATCGTCCAGAATGTCATTGTATGCTGTAGAGTTAAGATTTCCCTTCACCTGAACCAAAGGGCCTAGCCAGAACCATGAAAAACAGCCCCAGACCATTATTCCTCCTCCACCAAACCTTACAGTTGGCACTATGCTTTGGGGCAGGTTGTGTTCTCCTGGCTTCCTCCAAACCCAGATTAGTCTGTTGGACTGCCAGATGGTGAAGCGTGATTCATCACGGAAGAGAACACGTTTCCACTGCTCCAGAGTCCAGCGAGCTTTATACCACTCCAGCTGATGCTCGTGGTGATCTTAGGCTTGTGCGTGGCTGCTCGGCCATGGAAACCCATTTCATGAAGCTCTCGCCGAACAGTTCTTGTGCTGGCGTTGCTTCCAGGGGAAGTTTGGAACTCATTAGTGCGTGTTGCAACTGAGGACAGACGCGCTTCAGCATTTGTCAGCCCCGTTCTGTTTGCTTGTGCAGCCTACCACTTTCGGCTGAGGCGCTGTTGCTCCTAGATGTTTCCACTTCACAATAACAGCCCTTACAGTTGATCGGGGCAGCTCTTTTACCTCATTTGCACTCACTGTATATAGACTTTTTGTTTTCTTTTTTTCTACTGTATGATTGACTGTATGTTTTGTTTTTCCCATGTGTAACACTGTGTTGTTGTATTGTGTCGAATTGCTACGCTTTATCTTGGCCTGGTCGCAGTTGCGAATGAGAACTTGTTCTCAACCAGCCTACCTGGTTAAATAAAGGTAAAATAAAATAAATCAAATCAAATACAAATCGGGGCAGCTCTAGCAGGGCAGAAATTTGGCGATCTGACTTGTTAGAAAGGTGGCATCCTATGACGATGCCACCTTGAAAGTCACTGAGCTCTTCAGTAAGGCCATTCTACTGCCAATGTTTGTCTATGGAGATTGCATGGCTGTGTGTTCAACGGGTGTGGCTGAAATAGCCGAATTCACTCATTTGAAGGGGTGTCCATAATACTTTTGTATGGATAGTGGATGTAGCGAACGACAGAAGAGCTGAAAAATGTAGTGTGAGTCGTCAGGCTAGGAGATCAATGGAGTCAATGCTGAAAGTCAATGCTGAAAGTCAGAGACAGAGATATGGTGGTGAGAGAGAACAGACAGAGCAGATAGACAGCCAGGGATACTGTGTGTGCATCCCAAATGGCACCATATTCTCTATGTATTTGACCAGAGCCCTATGCACTATAAGGGAATATCTACTCTGAGTCAGTCAGTGTGGTTGGGGTGTTGGTGCTGTCCTCACACTTATCTCTTGCTTGTGGTCGCCCAACTGTTTGCCAGCACGTTCATCATTCTGCCCCCCTGTTTTGTGTGTGTGTTGTGTGTGTGTGTGTGTGTGTGTGTGTGTGTGTGTGTGTGTGTGTGTGTGTGTGTGTGTGTGTGTGTGTGTGTGTGTGTGTGTGTGTGTGTGTGTGTGTGTGTGTGTGTGTGTGTGCCTGTGTGTGTGTTTGTCTTGCAGATAAGGTGTTGTGTAACAGATGGAGTAACCTAATACCTGTCTCATCTCTTCCTTTCCACTGTTATTCTCTGTTCCTCTCTGTCTGTCCACCCAGTGGCTTGGCTGATGTGATGTTATCTGGGTCTTACCAGAATCCTCCTTGTCTTGTTCCAGGAATCAGCCCACCCCACCCTGCCAGTCTGCCGGCCCCTGTCCGTTCTGTAACCCTCTGGCCTCTTTTCCGTCCGGTAAACCTCTTGCCCCCTCTCCATCCTGTAAAACTCTTGCCCCCTGTCCATCCGGTAAACTTCTGGCCCCCTCTCCATCCTGTAAACCTCTGGTCCCCTGTCTATCTTGTAAACCTCTGGCCCCCTGTCCATCCTGTAAACCTCTGGCCCCCTGTCCATCCTGTAAACCTCTGGCCCCCTGTCCATCCTGTAAACCTCTGGCCCCCTGTCTGTCCTGTAAACATCTGGCCCCCTGTCTGTCCTGTAAACTTCTGGTCCCCTGTCTGTCCTGTAAACCTCTGGCCCCCTGTCTGTCCTGTAAACCACTGGCCCCCTGTCCCTTGCGGTAAACCACTGGCCCCCTGTCTGTCTTGTAAACCTCTGGCCCCCTGTCTGTCCTGTAAACTTCTGGTCCCCTGTCTGTCCTGTAAACCTCTGGCCCCCTGTCTGTCCTGTAAACCTCTGCCCCCTGTCTGTCCTGTAAACCTCTGGCCCCCTGTCTGTCCTGTAAACCTCTGGCCCCCTGTCTGTCCTGTAAACCTCTGGCCCCCTGTCTGTCCTGTAAACCTCTGGCCCCCTGTCTGTCCTGTAAATCTCTGGCCCCCTGTCTGTCCTGTAAACCTCTGGCCCCCTGTCTGTCCTGTAAACCTCTGGCCCCCTGTCTGTCCTGTAAACCTCTGGCCCCCTGTCTGTCCTGTAAATCTCTGGCCCCCTGTCTGTCCTGTAAACCTCTGGCCCCCTGTCTGTCCTGTAAACCTCTGGCCCCCTGTCCATCCTGTAAACCTCTGGCCCCCTGTCCGTCCTGTAAACCACTGGCCCCCTGTCTGTCCTGTAAACCACTGGCCCCCTGTCTGTCCTGTAAACCTCTGGCCCCCTGTCCATCCTGTAAACCTCTGGCCCCCTGTCCATCCTGTAAACCTCTGGCCCCCTGTCTGTCCTGTAAACTTCTGGTCCCCTGTCTGTCCTGTAAACCTCTGGCCCCCTGTCTGTCCTGTAAACCACTGGCCCCCTGTCTGTCCTGTAAACCACTGGCCCCCTGTCTGTCCTGTAAACCTCTGGCCCCCTGTCTGTCCTGTAAATCTCTGGCCCCCTGTCCGTTCGGTAAACCTCTGGCCCCCTGTCTGTCCTGTAAACCTCTGGCCCCCTGTCCATCCTGTAAACCACTGGCCCCCTGTCTGTCCTGTAAACCACTGGCCCCCTGTCTGTCCTGTAAACCTCTGGCCCCCTGTCCATCCTGTAAACCTCTGGCCCCCTGTCCATCCTGTAAACCTCTGGCCCCCTGTCTGTCCTGTAAACCACTGGCCCCCTGTCCATCCTGTAAATCTCTGGCCCCCTGTCTGTCCAGTAAATCTCTGGCCCCCTGTCTGTCCTGTAAACCTCTGGCCCCCTGTCTGTCCTGTAAACCTCTGGCCCCCTGTCCGTTTGGTAAACCTCTGGCCCCCTGTCTGTCCTGTAAACCTCTGGCCCCCTGTCTGTCCTGTAAACCTCTGGCCCCCTGTCTGTCCTGTAAACCACTGGCCCCCTGTCCGTTCGGTAAACCACTGGCCCCCTGTCCATCGTGTAAACCTCTGGCCCCCTGTCCGTCCGGTAAACCACTGGCCCCCTGTCTGTCCTGTAAACCTCTGGCCCCCTGTCCATCCTGTAAACCTCTGGCCCCCTGTCCATCCTGTAAACCTCTGGCCCCCTGTCTGTCCTGTAAACCACTGGCCCCCTGTCCATCCTGTAAATCTCTGGCCCCCTGTCTGTCCAGTAAACCTCTGGCCCCCTGTCTGTCCTGTAAACCTCTGGCCCCCTGTCTGTCCTGTAAACCTCTGGCCCCCTGTCTGTCCTGTAAATCTCTGGCCCCCTGTCTGTCCTGTAAACCTCTGGCCCCCTGTCTGTCCTGTAAACCTCTGGCCCCCTGTCTGTCCTGTAAACCTCTGGCCCCCTGTCTGTCCTGTAAACCTCTGGCCCCCTGTCTGTCCTGTAAACCTCTGGCCCCCTGTCTGTCCTGTAAACCTCTGGCCCCCTGTCCATCCTGTAAACCACTGGCCCCCTGTCCGTCCTGTAAACCACTGGCCCCCTGTCTGTCCTGTAAACCACTGGCCCCCTGTCTGTCCTGTAAACCTCTGGCCCCCTGTCTGTCCTGTAAACCTCTGGCCCCCTGTCCATCCTGTAAACCTCTGGCCCCCTGTCTGTCCTGTAAACTTCTGGTCCCCTGTCTGTCCTGTAAACCTCTGGCCCCCTGTCTGTCCTGTAAACTACTGGCCCCCTGTCTGTCCTGTAAACCACTGGCCCCCTGTCTGTCCTGTAAACCTCTGGCCCCCTGTCTGTCCTGTAAATCTCTGGCCCCCTGTCCGTTCGGTAAACCTCTGGCCCCCTGTCTGTCCTGTAAACCTCTGGCCCCCTGTCCATCCTGTAAACCACTGGCCCCCTGTCTGTCCTGTAAACCACTGGCCCCCTGTCTGTCCTGTAAACCTCTGGCCCCCTGTCCATCCTGTAAACCTCTGGCCCCCTGTCCGTCCTGTAAACCTCTGGCCCCCTGTCTGTCCTGTAAACCACTGGCCCCCTGTCCATCCTGTAAATCTCTGGCCCCCTGTCTGTCCAGTAAATCTCTGGCCCCCTGTCTGTCCTGTAAACCTCTGGCCCCCTGTCTGTCCTGTAAACCTCTGGCCCCCTGTCCGTTTGGTAAACCTCTGGCCCCCTGTCTGTCCTGTAAACCTCTGGCCCCCTGTCTGTCCTGTAAACCTCTGGCCCCCTGTCTGTCCTGTACACCACTGGCCCCCTGTCCGTTCGGTAAACCACTGGCCCCCTGTCCATCGTGTAAACCTCTGGCCCCCTGTCCGTTCGGTAAACCACTGGCCCCCTGTCTGTCCTGTAAACCTCTGGCCCCCTGTCCATCCTGTAAACCTCTGGCCCCCTGTCCATCCTGTAAACCTCTGGCCCCCTGTCTGTCCTGTAAACCACTGGCCCCCTGTCCATCCTGTAAATCTCTGGCCCCCTGTCTGTCCAGTAAACCTCTGGCCCCCTGTCTGTCCTGTAAACCTCTGGCCCCCTGTCTGTCCTGTAAACCTCTGGCCCCCAGGTTCAAATAGACACCAACTCCCCGGGAATATAGGCTTCCTCAGGTGGAACAATTAGTTCTCAAGTTACATAGACTATGGATGTGTCCAAATGGCACCCTATTCACTATGTAGTGCACTACCTTTGACCAGGGCCCATAGGGCTCCAGTCAAAGGTAGTGTACTGATTAGGGAATAGGGTGCCATTTGGGATGTATACCATTTCAGCCTTTTGGAGCCTGAATAAAATGAGCCCGTCCTGGAGCAGAGTAGCATCCCATCCAAAATCAATGGGATGCATCATGCATAAGCAAAGTAGCACACACATCGTTCATGTTTGATGTATGAAGTGGCAGACAATATCTGTCAGGTTGAGGAGGTGGGGACTCTATTCCCAGAAATGGGCTTAGATCAATTGATCAGATATGAGCTTAGATCAATGTATCAGATATGGGTCAGATATGGGTTTAGATCAATGAATCAGATATGGGTTTAGATAAATGTATCAGATATGGGCTTAGATCAATTAATCAGATATGGGTTTAGATAAATGTATCAGATATGGGTCAGATATGGGTTTAGATCAATGAATCAGATATGGGTTTAGATAAATGTATCAGATATGGGTCAGATATGGGCTTAGATCAATGAATCAGATATGGGTTTAGATAAATGTATCAGATATGGGTCAGATATGGGTTTAGATCAATGAATCAGATATGGGTTTAGATAAATGTATCAGATATGGGCTTAGATCAATTAATCAGATATGGGTTTAGATAAATGTATCAGATATGGGTCAGATATGGGTTTAGATCAATGTATCAGATATGGATCAGATATGGGCTTAGATCAATGAATCAGATATGGGTTTAGATCAATGGGATCAGATATGGGTTTAGATCAATGGGTCAGATATGGGCTTAGATCAATGAATCAGATATGGGTTTAGATAAATGTATCAGCAGATATGGGTCAGATATGGGTTTAGATAAATGTATCAGATATGGGTCAGATATGGGTTTAGATCAATGTATCAGATATGGATCAGATATGGGCTTAGATAAATGTATCAGATATGGGTTTAGATAAATGTATCAGATATGGGTCAGATATGGTTTAGATCAATGTATCAGATATGGATCAGATATGGGCTTAGATCAATGAATCAGATATGGGTTTAGATAAATGTATCAGATATGGGTAATATATGGGTTTAGATCAATGAATCAGATATGGGTTTAGATAAATGTATCAGATATGGGTCAGATATGGGTTTCAGAATAGATATGGGTTTAGATAAATGTATCAGATATGGGTCAGATATGGGTTTAGATCAATGTATCAGATATGGATCAGATATGGGCTTAGATCAATGAATCAGATATGGGTTTAGATAAATGTATCAGATATGGGTAATATATGGGTTTAGATCAATGAATCAGATATGGGTTTAGATAAATGTATCAGATATGGGTCAGATATGGGTTTCGATCAATGAATCAGATATGGGTTTAGATAAATGTATCAGATATGGGTCAGATATGGGTTTAGATCAATGAATCAGATATGGGTCAGATATGGGTTTAGATAAATGTATCAGCAGATATGGGTCAGATATGGGTTTAGATAAATGTATCAGATATGGGTCAGATATGGGTTTAGATCAATGTATCAGATATGGATCAGATATGGGCTTAGATCAATGAATCAGATATGGGTTTAGATAAATGTATCAGATATGGGTCATATATGGGTTTAGATCAATGAATCAGATATGGGTTTAGATAAATGTATCAGATATGGGTCAGATATGGGTTTAGATCAATGAATCAGATATGGGTTTAGATAAATGTGTCAGATATGGGTCAGATATGGGCTTAGATCAATGAATCAGATATGGGTTTAGATAAATTTACAGATATGGGTCAGATATGGGTTTAGATAAATGTATCAGATATGGGTCAGATATGGGTTTAGATAAATGTATCAGATATGGGTCAGATATGGGTTTAGATCAATGTATCAGATATGGGTTTAGATAAATGTATCAGATATGTGTCAGATATGGGTTTAGATAAATGTATCAGATATGGGTTTAGATCAATGTATCAGATATGGGTCAGATATGGGTTTAGATCAATGAATCAGATATGGGTTTAGATACATGTATCAGATATGGGTCAGATATGGGTTTAGATCAATTAATCAGATATGGGTCAGATATGGGCTTAGATCAATGTATCAGATATGGGTTTAGATAAATGTATCAGATATGGGTCAGATATGGGTTTAGATCAATGTATCAGATATGGGTTTAGATAAATGTATCAGATATGGGTCAGATATGGGTTTAGATAAATGTATCAGATATGGGTTTAGATCAATGTATCAGATATGGGTCAGATATGGGTTTAGATCAATGAATCAGATATGGGTTTAGATACATGTATCAGATATGGGTCAGATATGGGTTTCGATAAATGTATGAGATATGGGTCAGATATGGGCTTAGATCAATGAATCAGATATGGGTTTAGATAAATTTACAGATATGGGTCAGATATGGGTTTAGATAAATGTATCAGATATGGGTCAGATATGGGTTTAGATAAATGTATCAGATATGGGTCAGATATGGGTTTAGATCAATGAATCAGATATGGGTTTAGATAAATGTATCAGATATGGATCAGATATGGGCTTAGATCAATGAATCAGATATGGGTTTAGATAAATGTATCAGATATGGGTCAGATATGGGTTTAGATCAATGAATCAGATATGGGTTTAGATAAATGTATCAGATATGGGCTTAGATCAATTAATCAGATATGGGTTTAGATAAATGTATCAGATATGGGTCAGATATGGGTTTAGATCAATGTATCAGATATGGATCAGATATGGGCTTAGATCAATGAATCAGATATGGGTTTAGATCAATGGGATCAGATATGGGTTTAGATCAATGGGTCAGATATGGGCTTAGATCAATGAATCAGATATGGGTTTAGATAAATGTATCAGCAGATATGGGTCAGATATGGGTTTAGATAAATGTATCAGATATGGGTCAGATATGGGTTTAGATCAATGTATCAGATATGGATCAGATATGGGCTTAGATCAATGAATCAGATATGGGTTTAGATAAATGTATCAGATATGGGTAATATATGGGTTTAGATCAATGAATCAGATATGGGTTTAGATAAATGTATCAGATATGGGTCAGATATGGGTTTCGATCAATGAATCAGATATGGGTTTAGATAAATGTATCAGATATGGGTCAGATATGGGTTTAGATCAATGAATCAGATATGGGTCAGATATGGGTTTAGATAAATGTATCAGCAGATATGGGTCAGATATGAGTTTAGATAAATGTATCAGATATGGGTCAGATATGGGTTTAGATCAATGTATCAGATATGGATCAGATATGGGCTTAGATCAATGAATCAGATATGGGTTTAGATAAATGTATCAGATATGGGTCAGATATGGGTTTAGATCAATGAATCAGATATGGGTTTAGATAAATGTATCAGATATGGGCTTAGATCAATTAATCAGATATGGGTTTAGATAAATGTATCAGATATGGGTCAGATATGGGTTTAGATCAATGAATCAGATATGGGTTTAGATAAATGTATCAGATATGGGTCAGATATGGGCTTAGATCAATGAATCAGATATGGGTTTAGATAAATGTATCAGATATGGGTCAGATATGGGTTTAGATCAATGAATCAGATATGGGTTTAGATAAATGTATCAGATATGGGCTTAGATCAATTAATCAGATATGGGTTTAGATAAATGTATCAGATATGGGTCAGATATGGGTTTAGATCAATGTATCAGATATGGATCAGATATGGGCTTAGATCAATGAATCAGATATGGGTTTAGATCAATGGGATCAGATATGGGTTTAGATCAATGGGTCAGATATGGGCTTAGATCAATGAATCAGATATGGGTTTAGATAAATGTATCAGCAGATATGGGTCAGATATGGGTTTAGATAAATGTATCAGATATGGGTCAGATATGGATTTAGATCAATGTATCAGATATGGATCAGATATGGGCTTAGATCAATGAATCAGATATGGGTTTAGATAAATGTATCAGATATGGGTAATATATGGGTTTAGATCAATGAATCAGATATGGGTTTAGATAAATGTATCAGATATGGGTCAGATATGGGTTTCGATCAATGAATCAGATATGGGTTTAGATAAATGTATCAGATATGGGTCAGATATGGGTTTAGATCAATGAATCAGATATGGGTCAGATATGGGTTTAGATAAATGTATCAGCAGATATGGGTCAGATATGAGTTTAGATAAATGTATCAGATATGGGTCAGATATGGGTTTAGATCAATGTATCAGATATGGATCAGATATGGGCTTAGATCAATGAATCAGATATGGGTTTAGATAAATGTATCAGATATGGGTCATATATGGGTTTAGATCAATGAATCAGATATGGGTTTAGATAAATGTATCAGATATGGGTCAGATATGGGTTTCGATCAATGAATCAGATATGGGTTTAGATAAATGTGTCAGATATGGGTCAGATATGGGCTTAGATCAATGAATCAGATATGGGTTTAGATAAATTTACAGATATGGGTCAGATATGGGTTTAGATAAATGTATCAGATATGGGTCAGATATGGGTTTAGATAAATGTATCAGATATGGGTCAGATATGGGTTTAGATCAATGTATCAGATATGGGTTTAGATAAATGTATCAGATATGTGTCAGATATGGGTTTAGATAAATGTATCAGATATGGGTTTAGATCAATGTATCAGATATGGGTCAGATATGGGTTTAGATCAATGAATCAGATATGGGTTTAGATACATGTATCAGATATGGGTCAGATATGGGTTTAGATCAATTAATCAGATATGGGTCAGATATGGGCTTAGATCAATGTATCAGATATGGGTTTAGATAAATGTATCAGATATGTGTCAGATATGGGTTTAGATAAATGTATCAGATATGGGTTTAGATCAATGTATCAGATATGGGTCAGATATGGGTTTAGATAAATGTATCAGATATGGGTTTAGATAAATGTATCAGATATGGGTCAGATATGGGTTTAGATCAATGAATCAGATATGGGTTTAGATAATGTATCAGATATGGGTCAGATATGGGTTTAGATAAATGTATGAGATATGGGTCAGATATGGGCTTAGATCAATGAATCAGATATGGGTTTAGATAAATTTACAGATATGGGTCAGATATGGGTTTAGATAAATGTATCAGATATGGGTCAGATATGGGTTTAGATAAATGTATCAGATATGGGTCAGATATGGGTTTAGATCAATGAATCAGATATGGGTTTAGATAAATGTATCAGATATGGGCTTAGATCAATGAATCAGATATGGGTTTAGATAAATGTATCAGATATGGGTCAGATATGGGTTTAGATCAATGAATCAGATATGGGTTTAGATAAATGTATCAGATATGGGCTTAGATCAATTAATCAGATATGGGTTTAGATAAATGTATCAGATATGGGTCAGATATGGGTTTAGATCAATGTATCAGATATGGATCAGATATGGGCTTAGATCAATGAATCAGATATGGGTTTAGATCAATGGGATCAGATATGGGTTTAGATCAATGGGTCAGATATGGGCTTAGATCAATGAATCAGATATGGGTTTAGATAAATGTATCAGCAGATATGGGTCAGATATGGGTTTAGATAAATGTATCAGATATGGGTCAGATATGGGTTTAGATCAATGTATCAGATATGGATCAGATATGGGCTTAGATCAATGAATCAGATATGGGTTTAGATAAATGTATCAGATATGGGTAATATATGGGTTTAGATCAATGAATCAGATATGGGTTTAGATAAATGTATCAGATATGGGTCAGATATGGGTTTCGATCAATGAATCAGATATGGGTTTAGATAAATGTATCAGATATGGGTCAGATATGGGTTTAGATCAATGAATCAGATATGGGTCAGATATAGATAAATGTATCAGCAGATATGGGTCAGATATGGGTTTAGATAAATGTATCAGATATGGGTCAGATATGGGTTTAGATCAATGTATCCAGATATGGATCAGATATGGGCTTAGATCAATGAATCAGATATGGGTTTAGATAAATGTATCAGATATGGGTCATATATGGGTTTAGATCAATGAATCAGATATTTTAGATAAATGTTCAATATCAGATATGGTTTCATCAATTCAGATATGGGTTTATAAATGTATCAGATATGGGTCAGATATGGGCTTAGATCAATGAATCAGATATGGGTTTAGATAAATTTACAGATATGGGTCAGATATCCTTTAGATAAATGTATCAGGTATTGGCCAGATATTTTAGATAAATTATCAGATATGGGTCACCGTGCTTTTAGATCAATGTATCATTGTTTGATAAATGTATCAGATATGTGTCAGATATGGGTTTAGATAAATGTATCAGATATGGGTTTAGATCAATGTATCAGATATGGGTCAGATATCAGTTTAGATCAATGAATCAGATATGGGTTTAAATAAATTTGATTTGATTTGGGTTTAGATCAATTAATCAATATGGGTCAGATATGGGCTTAGATCAATGATATGGGTTTAGATAAATGTATCAGATATGGGTCAGATATGGGTTTAGATCAATGTATCAGATATGGGTTTAGATAAATGTATCAGATATGGGTCAGATATGGGTTTAGATAAATGTATCAGATATGGGTTTAGATCAATGTATCAGATATGGGTCAGATATGGGTTTAGATCAATGAATCAGATATGGGTTTAGATACATGTATCAGATATGGGTCAGATATGGGTTTCGATAAATGTATGAGATATGGGTCAGATATGGGCTTAGATCAATGAATCAGATATGGGTTTAGATAAATTTACAGATATGGGTCAGATATGGGTTTAGATAAATGTATCAGATATGGGTTTAGATAAATGTATCAGATATGGGTCAGATATGGGTTTAGATAAATGTATCTGATATGGGTTTAGATAAATGTATCAGATATGGGTCAGATATGGGTTTAGATAAATTTATCAGATATGGGTCAGATATGTTTAGATTTAGATATGGGTTTAGATAAATGTATCAGATATGGGTCAGATATGGGTTTAGATAAATGTATCAGATATGGGTTTAGATAAATGTATCTTAGATCAATGTATCAGATATGGGTTTAGATAAATTTAGATCAATGTATCAGATATGGGTTTAGATAAATGTATCAGATATGGGTCAGATATGGGTTTAGATAAATGTATCAGATATGGGTCAGATATGGGTTTAGATACAATGTATCTCAGATATGGGTTTAGATAAATGTATCAGATATGGGTCAGATATGGGTTTAGATAAATGTATCAGATATGGGTCAGATATGGGTTTAGATCAATGAATCAGATATGGGTTTAGATAAATTTACAGATATGGGTCAGAAATGGGTTTAGATAAATGTATCAGATATGGGTTTGGGTTTAGATCAATGAATCAGATATGGGTCAGATATGGGTTTAGATCAATGTATCAGATATGGGTTTAGATAAATTTACAGATATTGGTCAGATATGGGTTTAGACAAATGTATCAGATATGGGTCAGATATGGGCTTAGATCAATGAATCAGATATGGGTTTAGATAAATTTACAGATATGGGTCAGATATGGGTTTAGATAAATGTATCAGATATGGGTCAGATATGGGTTTAGATAATGTATCAGATATGGGTCAGATATGGGTTTAGATAAATGTATCAGATATGGGTCAGATATGGGTTTAGATCAATGAATCAGATATGGGTTTAGATAAATGTATCAGATATGGGTCAGATATGGGTTTAGATCAATGAATCAGATATGGGTTTAGATAAATGTATCAGATATGGGCTTAGATCAATTAATCAGATATGGGTTTAGATAAATGTATCAGATATGGGTCAGATATGGGTTTAGATCAATGTATCAGATATGGATCAGATATGGGCTTAGATCAATGAATCAGATATGGGTTTAGATCAATGGGATCAGATATGGGTTTAGATCAATGGGTCAGATATGGGCTTAGATCAATGAATCAGATATGGGTTTAGATAAATGTATCAGCAGATATGGGTCAGATATGGGTTTAGATAAATGTATCAGATATGGGTCAGATATGGGTTTAGATCAATGTATCAGATATGGATCAGATATGGGCTTAGATCAATGAATCAGATATGGGTTTAGATAAATGTATCAGATATGGGTAATATATGGGTTTAGATCAATGAATCAGATATGGGTTTAGATAAATGTATCAGATATGGGTCAGATATGGGTTTCGATCAATGAATCAGATATGGGTTTAGATAAATGTATCAGATATGGGTCAGATATGGGTTTAGATCAATGAATCAGATATGGGTCAGATATGGGTTTAGATAAATGTATCAGCAGATATGGGTCAGATATGAGTTTAGATAAATGTATCAGATATGGGTCAGATATGGGTTTAGATCAATGTATCAGATATGGATCAGATATGGGCTTAGATCAATGAATCAGATATGGGTTTAGATAAATGTATCAGATATGGGTCATATATGGGTTTAGATCAATGAATCAGATATGGGTTTAGATAAATGTATCAGATATGGGTCAGATATGGGTTTCGATCAATGAATCAGATATGGGTTTAGATAAATGTATCAGATATGGGTCAGATATGGGCTTAGATCAATGAATCAGATATGGGTTTAGATAAATTTACAGATATGGGTCAGATATGGGTTTAGATAAATGTATCAGATATGGGTCAGATATGGGTTTAGATAAATGTATCAGATATGGGTCAGATATGGGTTTAGATCAATGTATCAGATATGGGTTTAGATAAATGTATCAGATATGTGTCAGATATGGGTTTAGATAAATGTATCAGATATGGGTTTAGATCAATGTATCAGATATGGGTCAGATATGGGTTTAGATCAATGAATCAGATATGGGTTTAGATACATGTATCAGATATGGGTCAGATATGGGTTTAGATCAATTAATCAGATATGGGTCAGATATGGGCTTAGATCAATGTATCAG